>NC_087265.1:2235000-2495000 GCF_015220805.1 Pogoniulus pusillus
TTGAATGTCAGGGATGTAGTCTCAACCACATCTATGGGCAATCTGTTCCAGCACTTCACTACTCATATTAAGAAGAACTTCTTCCTCATATCTAACCTAAATCTACCTTGCTCCAGTTTAAAGTCATACCTCTGGACTTCTTTAGAGCCTAAACCCAAGCTTTAGCACCACTGAAAAGTAAAGGTGTCTTAACTTCCTACTAGATAGGATGGTGAGACTCTGGAATAGGGAGGCTGTGGATGCCTCCTTCCTGGGGATGTTCAAGGCCAGGCTGGATGAGGCCTTGAGCAGCTAAGTCCAGTTGACAGGTGTCCCTGCCCATTGTGGAGAGGTTGGGGGAAGATGAGCTCTGAGATCCCTTCCAACCTGAGCTGTTCTATGATTCTAAGCTCCAGTCTAACCCTGCCCTACCTCTGCTTCAAACCATTCCCCCTTGGCCTGTCTTTAGACAACCTCATGAAAAGTCCCTCTGCAGCCCTCCTGCAGGATCCCTTCAGGTACTGTCAGGCAGCTCTAAGGTCCTCCTGGAGTCTTCTCCAGGCTGAACAACCCCAGCTCCCTCAGCCTGTGCTCATAGCAGAGGTGCTCCAGCCCTTGGATCATTTTGTGACTCCCCCCAACAGCTCTGTGTCCTTCCTATGCTGGGGACACCAGAACTGGAGGCAGTGTTGAAGGTGGCATCCCACCAGAGCAGAGCAAAGGGGCAGAATCCTCTCTCTTGCCCTGCTGCCCAGGCTCCCCTCGACGCAGCCTAGGAGATGATTTATTGAAAACACCCAAAAAGTGCCTGTAGAAAAATCTCTTGAGTGGATTTTCAGTGAAGCCTGTGCAACAGGCTTTATTGGTGCTTGTTAGCAGTGACCTGCATATGTCATTTGTATGAATATGGCCCTATCAGATGCATGGTGATGAGACACATTTCACCACCTTGCCCCTTCTATAGACTCTATTTATCTGCCAGGATGAATGAAGCTGACAAGACAAGAGGTGCAGCATATAGATTTGATATACTGGCATAAATTTAGGATGATCTACATTATTCATAAGCACTGAAGCCACAAATGAGATATGTAACAACATCCAAAATGAGTGTCAATAGAATCTGTTCCCGCAGTGCACCATCATACATCCCTATCTGTCACATATTCCTTAGGAACTTCTCCTTCTAAGAAATCTGCTCTGCTCAGTCTGGAAGGCAACACTGCCTTGGGATCTGCCATGAGACTTGCCTGGAAGAACAGGCTTGCAGGAAGCTGTCTGGAGAGGATGGGACAAAAAACACACAGAAATTCCTGCTCCCAAATTATCACCTCCAAGAGTTTCCTGCTCCCAAATTGTTACCTCTTTTGCCAGTCCAGCTGTGCCACGGTTGGGGACCCAAAAGTTGTATGGATCAGCTCCATTTCCTGGTGTTCTAACAATTGCAAAATTCAAACTGAAGCCACTAAAGTGTCATCAATTCAGCAGGTAACAGGACAGGACTGACAAATAAACTCACCCCAAGTTCATTTCTGTCCATATGGTGTTCAGTTCTGAGCCCCTTGGGTCAAGAAGGACCTCAGGAAACTGTTCGAGAGAGGCCAGCCCAGAGCCCCCAAGCTGCTGCAGGCAGTGAACATCTCCTGTGGTGCCAGGCTGAGGGAGCTGGGGCTGGCAGCTGGCAGCAGAGGAGCAGAGGGATGCAAACTTACCTTTGGGAAACATGGACTATTTGATGCTTGCCCATGATTAGGGTACATTGTAAAGAAATTTAATTCAGTACAAGTGCACCCAGCACAGCATCACAGAATTAACCAGGTTGGAAAAGACCTCTAAGATCATCAAGTCCAATCTATCTCCTAACACCTTTGAATTAACTAACCCATGGCACTAAGTGCCTCACCCAGCCTCCTCTTAAACACCTCCAGGGACAGGGACTCCACCACCTCCCTGGGCAGCCCATTCCAATGCCAATCACTCTCTCTTGTGAAGAATTTCTTCCTAACATCCAGCCTGAACCTGCCCTGGCACAGCTGGAGGCTGCGTCCTCTTGTTCTGTCCCTTGGTGCCTGGCAGAAGAGCCCAACCCCACCTGGCTACAACCTCCTTTCAGGTAGCTGTAGAGAGCAATGAGCCTCCTCTTCTCCAGGATCTGATTATTCTCTTTATTGCCACAATACCTCAGGCACGAAGCTCTGTCTGTGTGCAGAGAACAAAACCTGCTTCTTTTTCAGACGGGAGAAGCTGGTTACAGAGTGGTGGTTGTCAGAAACCAAGAATCAGGAGGAGTGTGCAAAAAAGAGTGGTATAAAAATAATTAAAGATTAATGACCACTTTCATGCCAGACATAAACCAGAAGCTCCTCACAGAAGCCCTCACCCTGCTGTTTAAAAGGGACCTAAGTGTTTTCACCTGCTAAAATATCACGTCTGGATTTCAGATGAGTGACCCTGACCTGAAAGATTTTGTTACCACAGCAATGGAGTTTGAAAGTCTTTGGCTTTAAATGTCTCCATCCTTAGGGTGGCTGCAAGAAAAATGAGCATAGTATAAAAAGGTGGTTTGCTGGAGTTGTGTTTGCAACTGATCTCTCATTTCTTTGAGTGAGCAGAGCTTTGCTTCCAGTGTCTATTTGATGTACTTGAGGCATAGGAGGTTCCGTGTGAACCTGAGGAAGACTTTTTTTCTTCTAAGGGTGACCAAGTGCAAGGTCCTGCAGCTGGGTCAAGGCAATTGGGGGTGCTGGAGGATGAGAAGCTCAACATGAGCCAGCAGTGTGCACTTGCAGCCCAGAAAGCCAACCAGAGCCTGGGCTGCAGCAGGAGAAGTGTGGGTAGCATAGCAAGGGAGGTGATTCTCCCCCTCTGCTCTGCTGAGACTCCACCTGGAGTACTGCATCCAGTTCTGGAGCCCCTGGGACAAGAGGGCTGTGGAGATGCTGGAGAGTGTCCAGAGCAGGGCCAGGAGGATGCTCAGAGGCTGCAGCAGCTCTGCTGTGAGCACAGACTGAAAGAGTTGGGGCTGTGCAGGCTGGAGGAGAGAAGGCTCCCAGGTGACCTTCTTGTGATCTGAAGGGGGCTATAAAAAGGCTGGGGGGACACTTCTTAGGCTCTCAGGGAGTGCCAGGACTGGGGGGAATGGAGCAAAGCTGGAGGTGGGGAGATTCAGAGTGGAGGTGAGGAGGAAGTTGTTGAGCATGAGAGTGGTGAGAGGCTGCAATGGGTTGTCCAGGGAGGTGGTTGAGGCCCCGTCCCTGGAGGTGTTTAAGGCCAGACTGGATGATGCTCTGGGCAGCCTGCTCTAGGGTAGGGTGTCCCTGCCCATGGCAGGGGGGTTGGAACTGGCTGATCCTTGTGGTCCCTTCCAACCCTGACTGATTCTGTGATTCTATGATTCTATTTGATGTACTTGAGGCATAGGAGGATCCATGTGAACCTGAAGAAGAATTTCTTCCCTGTGAGGGTGACAGAGCACTGGAACAGGCTGCCCAGGGAGGTTGTGGAGTCTCCCTTTCTGGAGATATTCAAGAACTGTCTGGATGTGTTCCAGTGTGATCTGCTCTGGGTGATCCTGCTCTGGCAGGGGAGCTGCACCAGATGATCTTTGGAGGTCCCTTCCAGCATTCTGTCCCATCCAGTCACATTCTGTGACTATGATTCTATCTGAAGCATCCAATCACTCTCACCTATCTCTCTGTTTAAACACAGACAGGGGTGCCTCTGAAGCACCAGTCATAAATAATGCCTTGCACTGCCAGGTAAAATCAAAGAGGTTTGGTTTCTTTAACCATCTTCATTTCACAACATATCAAGGTCATTTCTTTTTACCACTGCGAAGGTTTTAAACGCTAACAGAAGCAAACATGAACACAAAAGCTACTTCTGGCTTGGTGTTTGTTTTTTTTTGCAGCAACTTTACAATAAAGGGGAAGGGAAAAAAACAAGGAAGAAATGTACCTGGAATCTCAGTGAAAGTCTCTCCAAGGACAGAGACATGAAAAGGGAGATCTTTTTCTTTCAGCTGCAGCAGGACTTTAAAGAAAGTTTCAGGATCTTTGTCGTGTTCCCTTAAAACAAACAGAACTTATCTCAGCATCGTTGGTGTTTACTTGTGGAATTGTTTTGTTATCAGCACAGCATTTCTTTTCAATTGGCCTTCTGGGGACTAAACATCTTCAGCATATTTTCCCTCTTTGTTTACACTGCGTGGTTGAGCATTTTCCACAAGCCAGCGCTTGGGATCAAAACTCAGCTTCATCAGATTCTCTCAGCAGCACAGCCCCAGCTCCCTCAGGCTCTCCCCTTAACAGAGATGTTGCACTCCCCTCAGCATCTTCGTGGCTCTGTGCTGCACTCTCTCTATGTCCTTCTTGAACAGGGGGGGCCAGAACTGGACACAGTATTCCAGATGCAGCCTCTCTAGGGCAGAGTAGAGGGGCAGGAGAAGCCAAGGGACTGGAAGACAGTAGGGATAGAGTGACACTGAGACCTGTACATGTGTGAAATGTGAATGTAGCCTGAGGTTTAGTCTCCTACTGGAGATGGCTGCAAAGAATGGCTTCTAAGCAAGGGGTCACCGTCTCAAGTTGTGCCAGGGGAGGTCTAGGCTGGATGTTAGGAGGAAGTTCTTGCCAGAGAGAGTGATTGGCATTGGAATGCCAGTCTTCTTCTCTGGAGACTTTTAAGGCCTGTCTGGATGTGTTCCTCTGTGATCTGTGTTAGATAGTATTGTCCTGCTCTGGCAGGAGGGTTGGACTCAATGATCTCCTTGGGTCCCTTCCAACCTCTAATATCCTGTGAGCCTGTGAATGGGCTGCCCAGGGAGGTGATGGAGTTGCCGTCCCTGGAGGTGTTGAAGCCAAGCCTGGCTGGGGCACTTAGTGCCATGGTCTGGTTGATTGGACAGGGCTGGGTGCTAGGTTGGACTGGATGAGCTTGGAGGTCTCTTGTAACCTGCCTTTACTCTCTACCTTTAAAGGGTTTAAAGAGTTCCATGAAACTTAAACTGGAAAGACACCTTAATTGATTTAAACTACCTTTAGAGGCTTTGAAGAGTTCCATGAACACCCTCTCTACCTTTAGAGGGTTTGAAGAGTTCCATGAACACCCTCTCTACCTTTAGAGGCTTTGAAGAGTTCCATGAACACCCTCTCTACCTTTAGAGGGTTTGAAGAGTTCCATGAACACCCTCTCTACCTTTAGAGGGTTTGAAGAGTTCCATGAACACCCTCTCTACCTTTAGAGGCTTTGAAGAGTTCCATGAACACCCTCTCTACCTTTAGAGGCTTTGAAGAGTTCCATGAACACCCTCTCTACCTTTAGAGGCTTTGAAGAGTTCCATGAAAATTAAAACAGAAAGAAAACTTAATTGGTTTAAACTACCTTTAGAGTGTTTAAAGAGTTCCATGAAAGCTCAAATGGAAAGAAACCTTAATTGATTTAAAATTTAAGTCAGAGGTAATGTTTAGAGGCTTGCAGGTGTCTGACACTGAATGTACTGAAGCACAAGGCTGGTTACCTGAAAAGAAAGTGAAAAGCCAATCTGCTAAGCTCTCTTCTTTACCAGCAGAGAATGAAAGGTCCTGAAGACAGACCTGAATTTCCCTGACTTCACTGAGCTGTATTAAAACCAAAACAATTCCCCCACTCCAAGGTGAATATCCCATCTTGCATTTAATTGCTCTGCTTTAAATGATTGCATTTCAGACAGATGTGCACCATATGCCTTTAAAAATATTTGGGTTCTATTTATCGTTTAGAAAATTCCACTGTTTTCCTTCCTGCATTAAGGGTGGGGGAAATCTACACAGCTCAGCTGTCCTGGTGTCTTTCCTCACAGCCTAACGTTCCAGAGTGAAGCTGTAGGCTTGTCACACTGCTGTAGGAAAGATTAATAATGATATCATCCGGGAAATCCGAAGCCAAATGACATCTGCAGCTCTCCATGTGTTAATTTCTCCTTCAGTCAATATTTTTTGGGTTGGGGAATTAAACCAAATTAATCTTATAATTAAGCTGACTTCCCTTGGCTGAGGAATCTTGCACAACTTTTTCAGGACTGGTTGCCTTTTCTTAAAAGAAAAGGTAGACAATCATGACTTTAAGTAGAGTCCTCCATCCCTCAGATTTGTTTTGCTCCCAAAACCAAGGAGGAATGCAACAGCATAAGCTTGGTAATTTGTTTCACATCTGTGAACCAGGAGTTCTCATGGTGGTTCCAGAAACTGAAGTGGATACGAGCAGTGGCTTACAGGGAGAATTTCTTCCAGTTGCAAAGATCCCAGGATTGCCTACTGGTTTGATTCCAGCCTCACACTCAAAATAGCCACCTCTCTCTGGTAGGTCTGCAACTACCTGGAGAGGCTGCTGCTGGTCTCTTCCCAGAGAGAGTGATTGGCATTGGAATGGGCTGCCCAGGGAGGTGGTGGAGTCACCGTGCCTGGAGGTGTTGAAGCCAAGCCTGGCTGGGGCACTTAGTGCCATGGTCTGGTTGATTGGCCAGGGCTGGGTGCTAGGTTGGGCTGGCTGAGCTTGGAGGTCTCTTCCAACCTGCCTGATTCTACGATTCTTCTCACAGGGAATTGTGAGAGGCTGCTGCTGGGCTCTTCTCACAGGGAACTGCAGACAGAACAAGGGGGAATGGCCTCAAGCTGAGGCTAGGGAAGTTCAGACTGGATAGTTGGGAAAAGGTTTTTCGTGGAGAGAGTGGTCAGGGACCGGAATGAGCTGCACAGGGAGGTGGTGGAGTCACCCACCCTGGATGTGTTTAAGGATTGTTTGGATGCAGTGCTCAGGGATATGGTTTAAAGTGAATCTCATTAAGTAGGGTTCTAGGTTGGACTTGGTGATGCTGAGGGGCTTTGCCAACCTGCAGGTTTCTGTGATTCTGGAAGTGGCCTCAAGCTGAGGCTGGGGAGGTTCAGATTGGAGATTAGGAAAAAGTTTTTGATGGAGAGAGTGTTCAGGGAGTGGAATGAGCTGCCCAGGGAGGTGGTGGAGTCACCCACCCCGGATGTGGTTAAGGGTGGTTTGGATGCGGCGCTTAGGGCTATGGTTTAGGTGAATCTTGTAGAGCAGGGCTGTGGGTTGGGCTTGGTGAGGGGCCTGAGGGGCTTTGCCAGCCTGGGTGTTTCTGTGATTCTGTAACTATGTGCAGAACCATGCTGCTGGGGGTTTAGCTCCCTCCAAATGCTCAGCTGAAAGAACTGAAATGGGATTGCAGTCGAGGATCCCGACTTGGCTGGGAGGGAACCTCTCTAATGTGCAAGGTTGCGAGAAAAACAGCTTTGGTGCTGGGAGTTGGTGTGATTCAACAGAAAGCATTTTGCTAGCCTCAGTTTCCCCTAGGCAGGCTTTTGTGGGTGCTCTATGAGCGATCCCCATGAGCCCTCCTTGCATCTGAGGCTGAGCTGTTCACAGCTCATGCCGAGGTGGACCAAGACATCCCCATGCACATAGCAGGCAGCCTTGACAGACAGAGCCACAAGGCTTCCAAGGATCGTTCCAAGCTCTTCACAGCCCTGCTATCAGCTTTGCAGTCACAAAAAGTCCTTCCAGCAAAGGATATGCTTTCCCTCTTCCTTTCCAGAAGAGACCAGGGGTCCCAGAGGCAGCCAAAAGTGGAGGATGCTGTTGGAGCCACATTGTCAAGGAGCTGGCAGGAGAACACGGAGCCTTGCAGCTCGCTGAAGCCACATAAGCTGCACATATTTAGGAAAACTGATAGGAATTGGAAGTTGCAGCTTTGTTTAATAGGTGGGGAAGAACAGAAGGAAACTTTGGCACCCAGAAGGAATGTTGAAAGGGGAAGCGTTTCCTCGGCACTGGAGCCTCTCTGATGGGTTTTCTGCTGTAGGTGATCCTCCCTTCCACAGCCCTTTCTCCAATAGTTTGCCTTTTTTTCCCCCAGTGATGCTCAGAGATTTTCATGCCACATTTGGTGAAGCTTGTAGCTTTGCTGTTTGGGAGGTCATCCCATTTCACTTACCTACTCCTGTGACTTTGCCACCCCACAGCCACCTTTATTTTTAGCTAAGAGCTACAGGGAGAGCTTCCAGTGCCTGCACCTAGAGGCTGCAATGCATTTGGGAAGGTAAAGTTGCTCCTGCTAGAAAGCAATAAATAGTCCCAGACCACTTCTTTGCTGCCACCCAACAAAAAAAAAAAAAGGAGGGGGGGAGGGAAAAAAAAATTCAAAGAGGGAAGAAGAGAGCTCTGCTTCTTGGCTGACATGGAGAAAATTCATACACAATCCAGTCTGCCTTACTCAGCAACAACTGCTAAACACACCAGATTGTCATAGCAGTGATGGTGGAAAAAGCTGAACACAATATGGAATGTCTGTTCTGCAAAGATCTGCTCAAAATGACGTGCACTTTTGGCTGCATCTGTTGCATTTCTGGAGCTTTATTAAACAGTATTAATTATATATACTCCATTTCCTTAAGAAGAGCTGCAGAACATTATGAGAGCTTGATATTAAAGTGGAAACTTTTCAGATGTTATGCTTGGGGGGGTGTGTGTGTGGGGAGGGGAAATAATAAGCTAATGTGATCCTAGGCTCTGCCTTTGTTGTTTAGTTGAGGTATTTGAAATGGTCTTTTATTTTCACTTGATTTGATATGCATCTGGTAAAAGGAAAAGAAGAACTGGGTATGGTATGAAGATGCTCTAAATTTCATTTTAAGAACATAAAAACATCAGAATGACCAAATTCCAGCTGTAAATGTCATAAACATAAACAATTGTAAATGTCATAAACAGAGAGAGTGATTGGCATTGGAATGGGCTGCCCAGGGAGGTGGTGGAGTCGCTGTCCCTGGAGGTGTTGAAGCAAAGCCTGGATGGGGCACTTAGTGCCATGGTCTGGTTGATTGTCCAGGGCTGGGTGCTAGGTTGGACTGGATGAGCTTGGAGGTCTCTTCCAACCTGGTTGATTCCATGAATCTATGAAACCAGCCACAGGCACCATAGCTACATTGGGGTCTGAGAGCGCTGCCATTCAACCTCCACGTTTATATACTGCACATGAAATCACAGAATCACAGCATGGGTTAGGCTGGAAGGGACCTCAAAGCTCAGCCAGTTCCAACCCCCTGCCATAGCCAGGGACACCTCTCACTAGAACAGATTGCTCAAGGCCTCATCCAACCTGGTCCTGAACACCTCCAGGGAGGTTGTGGAGGACAGAAGCACAGAATGTGATCAAAGATCACATTGCTCCACAACCTCCCTGGGCAACCTGTGCCAGTGTCTCACCACCCTCACTGCAAAGAACCCTTTCCTAACATCCAGTTTCAGTCTCCCCTCTGCCAGTTCAAACCCATTCCTCCTCATCCTGTCATTACCAGACCTTGTCAATAGTCCCTCCCCAGCCCTCCTGTAGCCCCCTTCAGATCCTGGAAGGCCACTCCAAGGTCTCCTGGAAGCCTTCTCTTCTCCAGGCTGCAGAGCCCCAACTCTCTCTGCCTGGCCTCATAGCAGAGCTGCTGCAGCCCTCTCAGCATCTTGGTGGCCTCCTCTGGACTGGCTCCAACACTTCCATGTCCTGCTTGTGCTGGGGGCTCCAGAACTGAAATGATTCTACCCAACTGTTATTTTTATTTTTGAGTCTCAAACACTTTTTGATTTAAGAGGGACATTTGAAGTCTCTCTCTTAAGAACTGCCTGAGGTTTAGTTCTTAACCTAAAGAACTAAACCTCTTCCCATACCCCAGGGTATTGGAAGGCAGCCCAGGGTTCAGCCTGATTTACTGACTTCCCTTTGGAATCTGAAACAAAACTTTGAAGAGTGTCCTTGAAACAGGGGATTGGGAGAATGGTGGCATCTGCACTGAACCTCCATTATCCCTGCCTTAGATTTTCTCTTCACAAAATGGGTGTGACAGCATTATTTCTTCACCACAGAAGGATGCTGTCAGGACTAATTGATGACTTGACAATCCCTCTTTTCAGCCTAGAATGACTTTAAAAAGCAACTTTGCAGCACTACCATGGTGCTCCTCCACACAACCCATGGCAGTATGCTTCAAAACACCCTTCTGCTCTTCAGGAATTTGGTGGACTTCAGCCTGAGCCCTTTGCTTCCACTGGGAAAAGAGTGCATAGAGACCAGCAGAACTGGAGTCACTGCCTGGGGCTGCAGAACACCCAAATCTCAGACCAGTGATGGAAAACACATTTAAAGTACAGAAAAGAAATAGCAAAATGTAGCCCTTTGCATTATTCTGTGCATATTCATCCCTTCAATTTGAGTGAAATTCAGTAGGAGACCCATATGGTCCTCTGTTAAGTGATGCTGAACTTAAGTAGATGTAAACTTCTCATCCATGGTGATAATGGCAGATATTTAGGACGTGGAGGGAGCTACATATATGCAACCAGAGAACAGAAGGGTGGTGGCAAAGAGACAAGGCTGGCTCAAAGAGGCAAAAGAAATGCAATTTATGTGTGAAGAAATCATTAAACTGGAGTTTATGCATGACAATCAGCAACAGGAACCTGCTAAACCAGGGTCAAGCCTTAATAGCTGTAAGAATACGACGTAAAGGCTATGAAATGCTTGTGACAGCAACAGCCCTCTCGTGCCAGCTCCTAAAGGTGCTTCAGATTCTGAAAGGGTTACAAATAAGCCCAGCTAAAAGCAATATTAAAAGGGTTGATCTTAATCTTCTTAGGACATTTAGCAGGGGAGATTTCCAGCAGCAGAGAAGCCCAAATCGTGAGGGCACGCAGCAATAGCTCATGTTTTACAGTGTCTTAAATCCCAGCGCTGCAAACTGGGTTGCATCTCCTTCTGCCTCCCCAGTTCAGGTGGGCAAAGGTGGGAGATGGCCATGCTAAGGCAGGTACCAAATCTTCACAAGTTAAAGCAGCATTTTTGTGCTGGGTTTTTATGTTGTTTAGGACATACAGCAGAAGCCAAAAGACAGATTCCTGTCTACCTGCAATTCTTGCTAGAAAAAGGCTGATAAAATAGGCCACTGAAGCATCTCTCATTATTTATGAAGCTGGGCAGCAGTCGTGGAGACAGAGTAGTGGTGAGCCAAGAGACACCCAGAGAGGAGAGAAAGGGACAGGGAACATCAGCCAGGGAAAGGCACAGCCACAGCACAGCGTGAGGGGCAGAGGTGGGGCTGGGGAGGTCTGTGAGCACAGAATCAACAATTGAAAGGGAAAGACATCAAGTTTTTAAGAGACAGAGCTTGAAGCTTTAGTTTTGGGGAAATGAAATAGGAACGAGTTTGCCAGTAAAAAAGGCAGAGATGGGCAAAACAGAATCAGAGAATCACAGAAACATGCAGGTTGGCAAAGTCCCCCAGGATCACCAAGTCCAACCTAGAGCCCTACTCTACAAGAGTCACCTTCAATCATATCCCCAAGCACCACATCAAAACAACCCTTAAACACATCTAGGGTGGGTGACTCCACCACCCTGGGCACTGAGAGGCTGTGGAGTCTCCTTCTCTGTAGACTTTCAAGGCCTCTCTGGATGTGTTCCTGTGTGATTTGAGCTAGATTGTGTGGTCCTGCTGTGGCAGGGGGGCTGGATTGGAATGGGCTGCCCAGGGAGGTGGTGGAGTTGCCATCCCTGGAGGTGTTCAGGAGGAGACTGGGTGAGGCACTTAGTGCCATGGTCTGGTTGACTGGCTAGGGCTGGGTGCTAGGTTGGACTGGCTGAGCTTGGAGGTCTCTTCCAACCTGCCTGATTCTATGATTCTGTGATTCTATTTCGTTGGGTCCCTTCCAACCCCTAATATCCTGTGAGCCTGTGAACTTAACCATGGCCCTAAATGCCTCATCCAGCCTTTTCTTGAAGACCTCTAGTGATGGAGACTCCACCACCTCCCTGAGCAGCCCATTCCAATGCCAATCACTCTCTCTGGGAAGAGCTTCCTCCAATAAATTGACGAGAAAAAGGAAAAATGAGAGACTTGGGAAAATGAAATCATACAGAAAAATCAGACTCAGAGAGAAGCTGCAGAGGGCATTTGAGTGGTAGAGAAAAGGTCAGAAAACCCCCAGTAAGATATAAATTGGGAAGCAAAAATAAAACTGTGTGGCAACTAAAGAAGGAGAAGCAAAGAGAAGGAAGTCAGCAAAGGCACAGAGCAGTGTCAGCAGGGAAGGGCAGTGTATGGAGCTGGAGAACAAAAGCAGCATGAAGGGGGAGGAAAGGTAGAAAAGCTGTAAAACCCTTTGCAAAAGTCAACAGTTTGGAAAGAATGAAGGTGAGGAAAGGCATGGGCAGGGCTGTGAGGGGAGAGCTGCACCTCTATCACAGCCAGGGCCAGAGCTGGAAGGTGCCTTTCTCCTGGTACTGTTTGGGTGATAACAGAAGGAACCTGAAGTTCTTCACTGTTTTGACTGATATGGTACAGGCTGGGGAGGGTGATGAAGGATGCCACAGCCTGATAAGAGGACTCATATATGACATCAGCCTCCTGTTGAGTCTGTATCTGTGCAGGACATTCAAATGGTGCAGGCTTTGCATGCACACCCTGCTGAATGAAAAATGGGGCTCCACTTCACATCAGATCTAACTTAAAAGATGAAGGATTTGCTTCACTGCATTTACACATAGAAATGTATACATTAGATATACCAAAATGTATGTATTATACATATATATGTAAATATACTACTCACTGTATCACACTTGGATATTTTTACCTTAGACCTTGTTCTCAGCAACATCTGAATACAGGTTTGTTATCATCTAATCGTGTCAGAATGTGGCTGTGTAGTCACAAAAAAATCAGCTTGGCCCTCAGAACACAGAATTCCACAGTTCTGCCCTTTTCCTGACGTGGAGATGGCCCTGCCCAGGTCTCCCCACTGATGAAGTATGGACTCAAAAAAGTTTGTATTTACAAAGCTGTTGTGAGGATTGACATCAATAAATACTTCAGGAGGAGAGTAAGTAAGAGACACATGTGAAAAGCCTGTTCAATACACCAAAGCAAAGCCTCAATATACCAAAGTAAAGCCTTTGACACCGTCTGCCACAAGCAGCTCCTGGCACAGCTGGCAGCTTGTGGCTTGGACAGATTCACTCTAATGTGGGTCAAGTACTGGCTGGAGAGCCAGGCACAGAGAGTGGTAGTGAATGGTGCCACATCCAGCTGGCAGCTGTCACCAGGGGTGTGCCCCAGGGATCAGGGCTGGGCACAGTCCTGTTCAACATCTTTACTGATGATCTGGAGCAGGGGATTGAGTCCAGCATCAGTGAGTTTGCAGATGACACCAAGCTAGGAGCAGGTGTGGAGCTGTTGGAAGGTAGGAGAGCCCTGCAGAGGGACCTGGCCAGGCTGGATGGGTGGGCAGAGGCCAAGGGGATGAGATTGAACAAGGCCAAGTGCAGGGTTCTGCACTTTGGCCACAACAACCCCAAGCAGCACTACAGGCTGGGGACAGAGTGGCTGAGAGCAGCCAGGCAGAGAGGCAGCTGGGGGTGCTGGGAGAGAGGAGCTGAAGAGGATGCAGCAGTGCCCAGGTGGGCAGCAGAGCCAAAGGCATCCTGGGCTGGCTCAGGAGCAGTGTGGCCAGCAGGACAAGGGAGGTTCTTCTGCCCCTGTGCTCAGCACTGCTCAGGCCACCCCTTGAGTGCTGTGTCCAGTTCTGGGCTCCTCACTTCAAGAGAGATGTTGAGGTGCTGGAACATATCCAGAGAAGGGCAACAAGGCTGGGGAGGGGCCTGGAGCACAGCCCTGTGAGGAGAGGCTGAGGGAGCTGGGGGTGTGCAGCCTGCACAAGAGGAGGCTCAGGGCAGAGCTCATTGCTGCCTGCAGCTACCCAAAGGGAAGCTGTAGCGAGGTGGGGTTGGGCTCTTGTGCCAGGGCAAGTTCAGGCTGGATGTTAGGAGGAAGTTGTTGTCAGAGAGAGTGATTGGCATTGGAATGGGCTGCCCAGGGAGGCAGTGGAGTTGCCATCCCTAGAAGTGCTCAAGCAAAATCTGGAACAGCATTTAGTGCCATGGTCTGGTTGACTGGATAGGGCTGGGTGCTAGGTTGGGATGGATGAGCTTGGAGGTCTCTTCCAACCTGGCTGATTCTGTGACTGCAAATGAAATCTATTCTGGCAATCATTTTCATGGAGGACCAAGGACTTTCCCAAATCAAACGACTTTAATACACATTTTCTATGTTAAGAACTGAGGAAAAAAACATAGGATAAAAAAAAATTAAACCTGAACCCCCAAATTTCTGCCTAACAATGCTCAAGATAACTGCAGAAGAGGAAAAATGACTGCTGGGAAAGAGCCATTAGGGAAGAAACAGGGGAAAAACAAATAACTATGGAAATGCAAACATGAAGGAAAAAGTTAACTGCTTTCCAATCACAGTTTTTTTCCATCTTTTTTACACTTCCAGTACAAGGTAGAGGTTGCCTTTGCCTGTAAATATGTAGTTAAGGCCAATGAATTTTCTTCTTCAGCTGATGTGCTTACAAAATGCCTTTGCTGTAATTGTGCCTCTAAACATTGTCTGGCATCATCAGCATCAAAAGTTATCACAGCATCTAATACCCCCTCAGTTAACAGAAAATGGAGTCAAGTAGAAGAAAATGGGTTTTGCATAAGTGTCACTGGAAAACAAAAACCCAACAACAAAAAGGGGCCTTGCAGAATGAATGTCACCCAGCAACTAAGAGGTCCTACAAACGAAGAAGGTCCTGTGCTTGCAACACAACTCTGTGAGCCAAGGAATAAAACAGTGGCACTAGAGGCACAAAACCCAGCCAAAGAGCAGTGGCAACTCCAGGGGTTTATCTCTCTTCCAGCCAGTGAGGTATTTACAGTGACCTGTGTGTGCTTTACCTTCTCATCACCATTTAGTGCCATGGTCTGGTTGACTGGCCAGGGCTGGGTGCTAGGTTGGACTGGATGAGCTTGGAGCTCTCTTCCAACCTGGTTGATTCTATGATCCTATGATTGTTTCAAATGGCTGGCCTGAGAAAAATGGGAGGCCTTTTGCTTTATGCTGGAAAAGCATTTTCTCCCAGCTGGTGTTAACTAGAAGAGATGCATTAGATATAGACATATATATATAGATATATATAAAAGAACCTTGGGAGTTTATTGTTGAGGTTCTTCTTCTCTTCCCCCCTCACAACTCACAAAGACAAAACAAAAGAAGTGTATTCTCTATCCAAAGGATCCTCAAGATCAGCATCACTCATTGAGGCTCCTGCTTATTTCCTCCAGAGAGGTTAACCTCCAAAGACAAAGGTCCGTGTTTGGTCCCAGTTACCTTGGTGCAAAGATCAATGCCTTTGAAGCCAGCCCTGCCCCATTCTAGCATTCAGAGAAGTTACCATTTCACTGGAAGTCACAACACAGAATCACAGACTGGTGAGGGCTGGAAGGGACCTCTGAAGGTCACAGGACATGAGGGGTTGGAAGGGACCCAAAGAGATCATCGAGTCCAACCCCCCTGCCAGAGCAGGACCACAGAATCTTGCTTAGGTCACACAGGAACACATCCAGATAGGCTCTGAAAGTCTCCAGAGAAGGAGACTCCACAACTTCTCTGGGGAGGCTGTGCCAATGCTCTGTGAGCCTTCCAGTCAAGAAGTTCCCTCTTGTGTTGAGCTGGAACCTCCTGTGCTGCAGCTTCCATCCATTGCTCCTTGTCCTAGCCCAGGGAGCAGTGAGCTGGATCTCTCCATTCCTTCCTGGCCCCAGCCCTCAGATATTTATATTAATTAAATCCCCTCTCAGCCTTCTCTTCTCCAGACTAAGCAGCCCCAGGTCCCTCAGTCTCTCCTAATCAGGCAGTGCTCCAGTCCCCTCAGCATCCTTGTAGCCCTCCCTTGGACTCTCTCCAGCAGGTTCTAGAGGAAGGTGTCCCTGCCTATGGTGGGGGGGTGGAATTGGATGAGCTTTGAGGGCCCTTCCAACCTAAACCATTCCATGAACCTATTAAACTACAAGACATGTGCCTGGCAGTCCTCACCACACATGATCTTCTGTGATTCCCACGGTATGATTCACATCTCCAAAATACAACTGCCTGGCAGGACTTAACGACCTTAAAGGTCTTTTCCAACCTAAATGATTCTGTGATTCTGCACTATGATACCCAACCAGTTATGTTGCCTGGGTCAAAAAATAAGTCATGGTCCTACATCCTTCCTGGAGAAGAATTAGCTCAGGTACCTCACACAACTCATCCTTTTTGAATTTGTGAAGCTGCCATCTCCAGGGATGAAGCTCCTTAGCAGGAACTTTCTTGGCATCAAGGCCAAGGCTTGAAACTCATTATTCAGCAAGGTTAAAGTAACTACAAATCTCACTGCTTTCAGAATGAGGAATCAACTCCTTTCAGAGAGTCAGTTTTTGCACAAACACAACTGAGAGACAAAGCAGAGATTAGAGGACAAGGAGAGTGCTCAAAAAGGGTGAGAACATAGACAAAAAACAAGCAAGGGAGGAGGAGGGAAGGGAGAGTCAAACAATTGCAGAAAGAATATCATAGAATCATAGAATCATAGAATCAACTAGGTTGGAAGAGACCTCCAAGATCATCCAATCTACCCTACCTGTAGGCTCCTTTCAGATACTTTCAGAGAGGATAAAGGTTTACACCAAATCCCTCTAAAAACAATGACAGGCAAAATTAGGCCATGGAGCTCAAATACAGAAAAGAGAGCAGATTGCTGAGCAGAAGAATCAAGTGCATTTGGGGAAGCAGTGAGTAAAAGAACCCCAAAGTTCTCTTTTATCATGATTCTTTTTCAACCTATTACTTTTTAGGCTGTCAGGTAGTGATTGGACTGGGTTGGACTGGATGAGCTTGGAGGTCTCTTTCAATCTGGTTGGGTCTGTTGTTCTATGGATGGGCCACTTAGTGCCATGGTCTGGTTGATTGGCCAGGGCTGGGTGCTAGGCTGGGCTGGATGAGGTTGGAGGTCTCTTCCAACCTGGCTGTTTCTAAGATTCTGTGACTGTTTGGAGCTAGATGTGAAATTTGCATTTCCTAAGCAAGCACTGGAGAGCAGAGCTCTTTGGGATTTCTTTCTGTTTAAATAAGCACTAATGTAGTGATAGGACTGGGGGGAATGGAACAAAGCTAGAAATGGGTAGATTCAGACAGGATGTTAGGAAGAAGTTCTTCAGCATGAGGGTGATGAGAGCCTGGGGCTGTGGAGACTGGAGAAGAGCAGCCTGAGAGAGGATCTGCTCAATGCTATGAGGAGAGACTGAGGGAGTTGAGGCTGTTCTGTCTGGAGAGGAGAAGGCTCCCAGGTGACCTTACTGTGGCCTTGCAGTATCTTAAGGGGGCTACAGGAAAGCTGGGGAGGGACTTTTTAGGCTGTCAGGTAGCGATATGAGTAGGGGGAATGGAACATAGCTGGAAATGGGGAGATTCAGCCTGGATGTTAGGAAGAAGTTGTTCAGCATGAGAGTGGTGAGAGCCTGGAAGTGGTTGCCCAGGGAGGTGGTGGAAGTCTCATCCCTGGAGGTGTTTAAGGCCAGGCTGAATGAAGCTCTGGACAGCCTGCTCTAGTGTGAGGTGTCCCTGCCCATGGCAAGGGGGTTGGAACTGTGGTCCCTTCCAACCCTGACTGATTCTCTGATTCTATTAAGTTCTCCAGTATCAGTATGAAGTCAGCTAAAAGTTGGTAAATAAAGGCTTTCAGGAGAGCTTTATTAAATCACTCATGACTTATCAAGTTAAAACTCCCACTCAGATACCTTAATAAAACTTTCAGGGAAGATATTTAATTCTCCTGGAAATCAGAAGGCAATTACTAACCACAGGAGCTGCTGTCAGCTACAGCACCCATCAGCCTGCTGTAAACAGAGTATTTACCAACCACTCCAATTAGTTCTCCAAAGTTTCAGTTTCTGAAGGTCAAAGAACTATCTAACTGCTTAATAAAGAAGCAAAGAAGTACCTCTAAATATCTCCCAGCTCTGATGGGCTTATATTCTGCTCCTTAGGTGAGGTATTAGCAAAGCTTATTTATTTTCATTTCCAAGGCTTTTATTTGCTCATTCCCTTGTGGTAAAGCTGATTTCCATGATGATTCCCTTCTTAATTTTAATACCCTTTTTACTCATCATATAGACATAAGAATTTTCCATAAAATAATGAAACCCTTCCAAAGGAAACAAAGACAACTAAGGCTGGGGAGAGGCCAGGAACACAAACCCTATGAGGAGAGGCTGAGGGAGCTGGGGGTGTGCAGCCTGCAGAAGAGGAGGCTCAGGGCAGTGCTCATTGCTGTCTACAACTACCTGAAGGGAGGCTGTAGCCAGGTGGGGTTGGGCTCTTCTGCCAGGCAACCACCAATAGAACAAGGGGACACAGTCTGAAGCTGTGCCAGGGCAGGTCTAGGCTGGATGTTAGGAGGAAGTTGTTGTCAGAGAGAGTGATTGGCATTGGAATGGGCTGCCCAGGGAGGTGGTGGAGTTGCTGTGCCTGGAGGTGTTGAAGCAAAGCCTGGATGAGGCATTTAGTGCCATGGTCTGGTTGCTTGGCCAGGGCTGGGTGCTAGGTTGGGCTGGATGAGCTTGGAGGTTTCTTCCAACCTGCTTGATTCTATGATTCTATGGATGGGGCACTTAGTGCCATGGTCTGGTTGATTGGCCAGGGCTGGGTGCTAGGCTGGGCTGGATGAGGTTGGAGGTCTCTTCCAACCTGGCTGTTTCTAAGATTCTATAAGTGAGGAAAGTGAACTACAGCTTCCTTCTTCCTTTCCTTTCCTGCTTTCAGTTAATTGATCCACTGCCACACGCATATAGGAAAGATACTTCTGGTTGTGTGCTTTTCTTTCTCTAATGAAAGCAAAATAAGGTTAATTAACATAAACCCCCCTCACTCCTCCAGACGTGGAATTTTGTACTTTAGCCATGCTGCCTTAAGTGCCTTGATTTCCCAGTAATGACCTAGTTCTCCTAATGAGTAACATTAACCCCTGGCTGTAGCTGTCCAGGACTTAATTGTCAACTGGAGCTGAAAGAGGAGAGTTTGCCGATCAGCAGGTATGTGGTATATTAACTCATGTCATTTCAGACCCTAATAAATAAATCTGTTGCTAAGGCAACAGGAACATCAGCTGTATCACTATTTTTTCCCCCTTCTTTCCTCCCCCCACCTCCCCCCATTTTCAAGGAATCACACATCCAGCTTTAAAATAAAAGGAAATTAAGCACATGTACCCATAATTAGAAGCACCACCGTCTCTCATCTCAGGAACAGATCTACACTAATGAAGAGAGGCATTCCAAAAGGGGAACTGCTGGCTGCTGTGACCAGGGTAACTGAAATCATTTCCCTCCACTGAGGGAATGCAATTTGAAGTAGACATCAGAGGGAGAAGAGATCACAAAATGTTTTAGCCCTTTGTATGTCTGAGATAGCTCCCCTCTCCCTCAGTGCACTGCTGCTCCCGGCTGAGCAAACCGCTCCAACCCTCCGTCAGGAGGTCTGGCGATTGAAATGCTGAGAGGGAAAAATACCACTCAAAGCCCTGAACACCTTCACTGCCCTCTGTTAAACACAGAATGGCTCAGGTTGGAAAGAATTTCATCTTGAATACTGTGTTCAGTTTTGGGCTCCCCAGTTTAGGAGGAACAGGGATCTGCTGGAGAGCATCCAATGGAGGGCTGCGAGGATGATTAGAGGACTGGAGGGCATGGCTTATGAAGAGAGGCTGAGGGACCTGGGGCTGCTTAGTCTGGAGAAGAGAATACTGAGAGGGGATTGGATAAATGCTGAACAACTTCTTCCTAACATCTAGCCTGAATCTACCCATCTCCAGCTTTGTCCCATGTCCCCCAGTCCTATCACTACCTGACAGCCCCAGAAGTCCCTCCCCATCTGCCTTGTAGCCCTTTTCAGATACTGAAATATCATCTCCTCCAACCTCCCCACCATGGGCAGGGACACCTCTCAACTAGACTCAGCTGCTCAAGGCCTCCTCCAACTCCCAGGTTGGACACCCCCAGGGAGGAGCAGCCACAGCCTCCCTGAGCAGCCTGTCCCTGGGTGCAGATTCCCTGGTCTCCAATGTCAAAGAGTTCTGAATTCAAAGGCCAACAGTACCCACACAAATTCTACCTTTCACTGCCAAGCTGAGGAGGAACAAGGCACTGCTATTTCAAAAGCAGTTCTGCAGGCTGCCCCATCACAGAAGGCACAACACTGACTGCACTCTCTGGGACAAGCTCCTTCCAAGGACTTGCTCCCGAGTGAAGGGGATCAGGCTCTTACCAGATGTTGGTACAACAAGAGTGATGACATAGGAAGTGTTTCTTCAGCTCTTGGAGCCTGTGATGCTCTTGCTTTGAAAACAGGCAACTGGGCACAGCCCTATCTCCAAGCCCAGCCTTTTCCCTTAGACCAGAAATCTTCAGATCAGGTTTTTCAATCTAGATTATCTTTCCTTCTTCTGAATTTCCTCGTCGTGACTTCCACCACCTTTCCTCTTGCTCCTCTATCTCCTGCCACCCATCCTTCCCCCTGCTCTTGTCACAGGCTGGTACACAGAGGCAGGAGATAAGGGCTTTATCTGATCTCCCACGTGAACCGATAGCAGCCATTTGTTTGCACGTGGGTGTGAATTCTGGCTGATTCCCTGCGTGATCTTTTATCACCCCTGTAAAATTAGGGGAGGAGAATTGATTTCTGACAACTTGCTCTCTTATCAGGTCTTCAGCTCTTAAGATGATACAGCAAAACAGGCAAGAAAGAAAAACAAACCTAAGGCTTGGGTGAATGTCTTGTGCAAAAAAGCAGCACTGTAGGTCTTCCCCGTGAAAGAAAGATCACAGAATGCATCAGTTTGGAAGGAACCCTGGATGTTCATCTTGTCCAACTCCCTTGCAGTCAGCAGGGACATCTCCAACTAGATCAGCTTGCTCAGATGTGAAGAGGGTCCAAAGTTACAATAAAATTGCCAGGTGGCAACCTGGGTGATGTGACTGTAGTCGAGGTGCAGCGGGTTTGCAGCTTTGCCCATCCACTATCACACCTGCATGCAGACAGACCTGAGGAACACTGTGGTGCACCCCAGTGACAGCAAAAACAGCTTTGGCAGGAGTTTGTGGCCTCGTTGAGGAGCAATGAGAAGGAATGATGTACACGTATAAGTGCTGTTAGACTAGTTCTGGGGGGAGAGGAGGGTTGTGCTACACTGATCACTGCCACCTTAATTCACTCATCCTTTACCAAATGAACATTTTAGCACCTTGCAATGCAGACCTGTGGGACACAACAAAGTTCTGATCACATATGGGAACTTTGTCCTCTGACCACCAGAATTTCACTTTCCATTTCCACCAAAGGGTAAAGGTAAACCCTTGGCACAACCCTTGTAAGAAAGCAGCTTGGAAACCCATCGCAGCCTTCACCCGGCTCCTCGGCTGAAAGTCATTGCTGCTAGCAGCTCCTTGCTGGTAGATGTTTGCAACAAAACATTAGACTTGATGAGAAAGGAGAAAACAAATGACTCTGTGGAGAGCCCAGCAACCCTGCTGAATCACAGAACCACAGAAACATGCAGCTTGGCAAAGCCCCTCAGGAGCACCAAGTCCAACCTAGAACCCTACTCTACGAGATTCACCTTAAATCATAGCCCTAAGCACTGCATCCAAACTGCCCTTAAACACAGCCAGGCTGGGTGACTCCACCACCTCCCTGGGCAGCCCATTCCACTCCCTGACCACTCTCTCCATGAAAAAACTTTTTCCTAATATCCAATCTAAACCTCCCTAGCCTCAGCTTGTGGCCATTCCCCCTTCTGTCTCTGACTACTTGTGAGCAGAGCCCAGCAGCATCCTCTTCACAATGCCCCTTCAGGTAGCTGTAGACAGCAATGAGATCTGCCCTCAGTCTTCTCTGCTTCACACTAACCATCCCCAGCTCTCTCAGCTGTTCCTCATCAGATTTATTCTCCAGGGCCTTCCCCAGCTTTGTTGCCCTCCTCTGGACCTGCTCCAGCATCTTCACATCTCTCTTGTATTGTGGTGCCCAAAACTGAACACAACACTCAAAGTGTGGCCTCACCAAAGACAAGTCCAAAGGGAAAATCACCTCTCTGCTCCTGCTGGCCACACTGTTGTGAGAGTTTTCCTCTAGCAGCAGCACAACTCCACCAAGAGAAATTAGAGAGATAGCTAAAGGGCTATTTTGTTTGTTGGGTGAAGGGGAGCAAAAAAACCCCAAACAAACATTCCTTTCCTATTTTATTTCTCGTTTTCCTCTCCTCCAAAATGAAACCCACATGTAAATCATCAGGCTGAGACAATGGTCGTTAAGTATTATTGTACAGGACAATATCTGCGAGCGCTTTTGTGCTGGAAGAGGAGCAGGATCCCACTGCCAAGGTTTTACACACACACACACAAGAAAAAAACAACCCTCACACATTACAACACTTGGCAAAAATTAGTCCACTTTAGGCAGCAGCTCACAGCAGGCCTAAGAAGGGGATGCTTTTAAGATGCCTGAATAAGGCACGCAATGCTTTCCTCTTTACATAAGGCAAGGGGGGGCTTATTCTTGGCCCCACCGCACTTCCAGCCTCCTCCTTGTCACCTGTGCCACCCTCGGCTGCAGGCTGGAGGAGGAGCAGCAAACTAGCATCTGAATTGCTCTAATTCATGATGGTCAATTAACAACCAAAAAAAAAGAAAGAGTGCTTTGTTTTTTTTTCTATAAGCAAATTTCCATCAATCAGTTGCTAAAGCATCCTAAGACTAAAAGAGGGGTAGGAGTTGGGGGGCCAGAAGATTTGCATGCAGCATCCTCAGCCGCTTTCCATTTGCAGCGAGAGCCTTGCTGCGCTGGAACTCTAATGGGCTTAGAACAGTAAATTTGGAAGAAACTGATTGCTGCCCCTGTAGCTAGTAAATGCCTGCCTGGACTCAGTGGCATTTGGAAAGGAAAAAAAAAAAGGGGGGGGGGGGGGGGGGGGGGGGGGGGGGGGGGGGGGGGGAGAAGAGTGTTTTATCATAAAATTATCCCAGCAGAGTCCATTCTGCAAGATAACATCATCATCATCATCATCATCAGTACTCCATGCAGGACCCAACAGCTCTGGCACAATATTGCCAGTCATTTATCTGTTGTCAGCACAGGTTACACACTGTAATCCTTGACTGCCTCGGAATTAGAATGTCTTTGATGTCCCCACAAGAGTTTTTTGCCCGAAGGCTTTACCAATGCTCGGCGGCTCAGTGTTTATTCCTCGTAATCTTCCTCTCATCTCCAGGCTAGCAGTGACAGATGGTTATGGGCACACAATAGTATTAAGAGTTTGATATTTCTTTTTTTTTTAACCTTTTTTCTTTTTTTTTTTTTTTCCCTAATTTTTTTCCCCCTTTTTCTCCTCTCTTCCCCTCCCTCCCCCCCCCCCCCCCCTCTTTTTAATGCTGTGCTCTCTGTACAACAAATGGCTCTCAGACGCGGGCCAGAGAGCTGACATGGCTCGCTTAGGTAATGGCAAACAAACAGCTCGGGTTGATGCTTTCTGTCATTTTCCCTGCTCACCCTGCTTGTTTTCATTGTATACTCTCAAAGGTAAACTATATTAACCTTATAGACTGTTATTAAAAAGATATATCTATATGAGCATAAAGTGCTTTTCTCTCTTTCTTACTCTTTTGATTATGAAAGTAATACTGCTGACATATTGAACAAATATCCAATGTCAACATAAATTTTTAGTGTGTGATAATATTCCCCTTCATATAGCTGCGTGTCAGGCGGGAACCCATGGATGATGCATAGCAGTAAATAACCCAAACAAAATTAGTTCTCTTGTCAGCTTCTACCTTGTATGTCCCCAGGCATCAGTAAAATTGACTGCACGCTAGATTTTCAAAATTAGCCCTAATGTTAGCTGTGTGTCTGGCAACCTCCAAGTTTCCAATGTTCTACTATATTACCCGTAAGGATGAATGTCTTGCTTTTATATTTTGGCATTTGCTCTTGCTGATGTGGCTCTTTTTTTTTTTTTTCTTTCCTCCTTTTCTCTCCTCCCCCCCCCCCCCCCCCCCCCCACTTCTCTTCTCCAAATTAAAAATAATTTAGCTTTAACAATAAGTACGAGCACAATGCTGCATCTCTTTAAGCAACTAACTTTAGGCAATTAAATTAAATTAAAGCAGAAGGGGAAAAATATATATATATATACACAGAAAGGAAAGGAATTATTCAATTTAATATTGTTGATTTTATTACTGAGCTCTGTGCTGGTTTATGCAAACTAGTGAATAAAATGGAAAACGGTTGGGGCTTTTTTTTCCCTTCTTTGCCTTTGCTCTGCCTTTTTCTTTTTTCCCCTGAATGCAACATTTGGAATAACTCAGGTTCATATTGCAAAAGCAAAAAAAGTAGGAAACCTTCTTCCCTCCCTCTTTCACCTCCAAGTTGGCATCACAAAACTTTCTATAAGTGGGCATTAAAATAACAACAACAATAATAATAATAATTCAGTTTTTAACACCGATTAATATTATTATTGATATTGCATTTTAAATATGTGGTCTTAAGTGAAGGGATTTTCATCTTTGACTCTAAACCATAGAATCATAGAATCAAGCAGGTTGGAAGAGACCTCCAAGCTCATCCAGTCCAACCTAGCACCTAGCCCTGGCCAGTCATCTAGACCATGGCACTAAGTGCCCCAGCCAGGCTTGGCTTTAACACTTCCAGGCACGGTGACTCCACCACCTCCCTGGGCAGCCCATTCCAATGCCAATCACTCTCTCTGACAACAACTTCCTCCTAACATCCAGCCTAGACCTCCCCTGGCACAACAACACTGTGTCCCCTTGTTCTATTGCTGGTTGCCTGAGAGAAGAGCCCAACCCCACCTGGCCACAGCCTCCCTTCAGGTAGTTGCAGGCAACAATATGGTCTGCCCTGAGCCTCCTCTTCTTCAGGCTGCACACCCTCAGCTCCCTCAGCCTCTCCTCACAGGGCTGTGCTCCAGGCCTTTCACCAGTCTGTGAAGCAGGATCTCTCCCCAGACATTAACCTAAGCTAGGAGAAGGCAGAGCAGTTTGGGTGTCAGCAGGGGAAACATGATTAAAAAAGCCATGCGCCTCCTCCCCAAGAAAGGCTCCGTCGGAAGTGTGAAGTTGATTAAACAAATCCAAGACAGATTCCACATCAACTTCCAATCCCTAAATTTTATGTTCAGACATTTAGAGTCAAAGATGAAAATCCCTTTAGGTACCAGATGCTGCAGATCATCTGGGAGAGCTTCTGGAGTTTTAATGTGCTGGAAGTCAAATCCCCTGCAAAGGCGATTTGCCCCGTCGGTGCGGCGTACTTATTGCTTCACCTGCAAACAGTTGCTCTCGGAAAATCTGACCTACTGATCGACCCAGCAGCATCCCTGCAATAAACAGACCATAATCTGTGGATGAAGTGAACTCTAATCAGGCCACATGCAGATTAAACAAACAGCGAGGAATAAAAACTAGATTAAAATGTTCGTGCCCAATACCGGAAGATTATCAGGACATTTTACCTCTTTAAATCCTAATTTATGGCGGAGTCAAGCTAAAGTTTAGATGTTTTTTAGTGATTATGTGGCAGGGTAGATTTTGGGCTGCTCAGAGAAGATTCAGAGATCAGGTATTTGCGTGAGCAGCTGGAAAACAAACTAAATATTGTTTCCCTGTTGATGCATCCCAACAGGCTTTTATGTAACACCGAAGGGGAGCGGTGCGAAGGCAGGCGGTGCACTCACATCAGCTGCCCAGCGTCACCAGCTGTCTTTACACATTAAAGTAATCAAGAACAACGTGTCCAGGTCTGGGCTCCTCAATTCAAGAGAGATGCTGAGATACTGGAAGGTGTCCAGAGAAGGGCAGCAAGGCTGGGGAGGGGCCTGGAGCACAGCCCTGTGAGGAGAGGCTGAGGGAGCTGGGGGTGTGCAGCCTGCAGCAGAGGAGGCTCAGGGCAGAGCTCATTGCTGTCTGCAGCTCCCTGCAAGGAGGCTGTAGCCAGGTGGGATTGGTCTCTTCTCTCAGACAAGCAGCAACAGAACAAGGGGACACAGTCTCAAGTTGTTCTGGGGGAGGTCTAGGATGGATGTTAGGAGGAAGTTGCTGGCAGAGAGAGTGACTGGCATTGGAATGGGCTGCCCAGGGAGGTGGTGGAGTCACCGTGCCTGGAGGTGTTGAATCAAAGCCTGCCTGGGGCACTTAGTGCCATGGTCTGGTTGATTATCTCGGGCTGGGTGTTAGATTGGGCTGGACGAGCTTGGAGGTCTCTTCCAACCTGGTTGAGAATGATTTAAATATGATTTAAATAGCATTAGATGCTAACTGTCATCTGTGGTTTGCTTTAGACTAGAAGAAAGTTACCGAGTGATGCCATGGTTTCAGCATCAGGGGGGATCTTTTTCTGTGGGGTACAGGGTGGGGAAAGAAGAATTGATAACAGAATCATTTAAACTAGATGTTAGGAAAGGCTTCTTTCCAATGAGGGTGGTGAGACACTGGCACAGGTTGCCCAGGGAGGTTGTGGCTGCTCCCTCCATGAAGGTATTCAAGGCCAGGTTGCATGAGGCTTTGAGTGACCTGTTCTAGTGGGAAGTGTCCCTGCCTATGGGGAGGGCTGGAACTGGATGATCCTGGAGGTTCCTTCCAACCTTCACCATTCTGTGATTCTATGCCTGACCAAAGCCACACAAAAGCAATGGAAGCAAATTACCACAGGTTTTGAAGGTGCAGTATTTGCAGGACTTACCACCTGTGAGGCCAAGCAATGTGCAAAGGTCTTTGCTGATAGTCCATCCCACTCAGGACACTGGAAAGGTTAAATGTCAAATGTTGCTTATCTTCTTCTTGACAAGGATTTGTACCTTCTGGTGCTTCAGCCTCGCTGGGTCTCAGCGGTGCTGTTAGCGGGGTGGGCAGCCCCTCGTGCTGTGTGGTATCCAGGTCAGGCTGGGCTTCACAAACTCCAGACTCCTGCTCTGTGCTGCTGGTTCTCATTAAAGCTCTGCCTTGCTGCTGGCCAGGCAGGCTCTCTGATTGATAAGCATCTCCATGTCTTTTAACACCAATTACCTTTCCCAACCGGGCGAGCTTATGCTCCGGCATGAACCTGTTAGGAAGAAGAGGACATTGTGTTTGTGCTGGATTTCACTTTCACCTGTGACTTGTTAATTAATGGCAAATGAGAAGACAAGAAGAGGTTGATATTTTGCATCCATCCAAGCAACACAGAATTATAAAATCATAGAATCATAGAATGGTTTAAGTTGGAAGGGACCTCAAAGCTCATCCACTTCTGACCCTCTGCCATAGGCAGGGACACATCTCACTAGAACAGATTGCTCAAGGCCTCATCCAACCTGGCCTTGAACACCTCCAGGGAGGTTGTGGAGGACAGAAGCACAGAATGTGATCTTTGATCTTCTGTCATCCATAATCTCCCTGGGCAACCCTCACTGCCTTTCACCACCCTCACTGCAAAGAACCCTTAATCTCCCCTTTGCCAGTTCAAACCCATTCCTCCTCCTCCTGTCATTACAAGATCTTGTCAGTAGTCCCTCCCCAGCCCTCCTGCAGCCCCCTTCAGATCCTGCAAGGCCACTCCAAGGTCTCCTCCAAGCCTTCTGTTCTCCAGGCTGCACAGCCCCAACTCTCTCAGCCTGTGCTCACAGCAGAGCTGCTGCAGCCCTCTCAGCATCTTGGTGGCCTCCTCTGCACTGGCTCCAACACTTCCATGTGCTGCTTGTGCTGGGGGCTCCAGAACTGCACCCAGGACTGCAGGTGGGGTGTGAGGAGAGCAGAGCCAAGGGGCACAATCCCCTCCCTTGCCCTGCTGCCCACAGTGCTCTTGCTGCAGCCCAGCACAGGGTTGTGTCTGGGCTGCACTCACACTGCAGGCTCCTGTGGAGCTTTGCATCACCCCAGACCCCCAGGGCCTGTTCCTCAGGGCTGCTCTCAGCCATTCCCCACCCAGCCTGGAGTTGTGCTTGGGACTGCACCCACCCAGGTGCAGGACCTTACACTTGACCTTGTTGAATGCCATGAGGTTGGCCTGGGCACAGCTCCCCAGCCTGTCCAGGTCCCTCTGGATGGATCCCTGCCCTCTAGCAAGTCGCCTGTGCCACACAGCTTGGTGCCATCTGCTCCCTTGCTGAGGGAGCACTGATTCCTCTGCCCATGTCACTGACAGAGATGTTCAACAGCACTGGCGGGGGTTTGGAACTGGATGAGCTTTGAAGTCCCTTCCAACCCAAACCATTGTATGATTGTATGTTTACACACTGCAGCCTGTTTATAGAACTGTTTAGTAAAGCCAACACTTGCTCCACTTTATCAACCTCCTCCACAGCTCTTCAGCACTTTACCCCATCGCAGCTCCTTTCTGGGCTGTGAACAAACCACTCCCTCCCCTCCCTGTGAAAACAAATATTCTTCAACACCAGAACCATCCACTTCACCCTGCAGTGGAACACCCTTCAGTGCAAAGAGACCTTTTTCCTTCAAAAACACCACCACAGTACAAACATGCACATGCCAAGTGAGCTTTGCTGCAGTTGTACTCTTGACTAATTTTCTGAGGACTTTTCTTCAGCCCCTTAAATCTCTTTCCTGAATCACTATGCTATGGAGCTATCCCATGCAATGCCCATTGTTGGATGTCATTTGCCATCCCTTGGCATCTTATTTTCATGTTTCTGCTTATGCAGGGGCATGGTCAGCAGGGCAGAGAGGGGATTCTGCCCCTTCACTCTGCTCTGCTGAGACCCCACCTTGAATGCTGTGTGCATTTCTGGTGTTCTCATCATAAGAAGGACACAGGTTTGTGGAGTCAGCCTAGAGGAGGCCACAAAGATGATCCAAGGGCTGCAGCACCTCTGTTGTGAGAACAGGCTGAGGGAGCTTGGGGTACTCAGCCTGGAGAAGGGAAGGCTCTGAGGAGACCTAATAGCAAGCTTCCAGGAACTGAAGTGGGCTACAAGAAGGCTGCAGAGGGACTGTTTGCAAAGGCCTGGCAGGGGCAGGACAAGGGCAATGGCTTGAAATGAGAGGAGATTTGGTTTGGCTGTTAGGAACAAGTTCTGCACCATGAGGGTAGGGGAACACTGGAACAGGTTGCCCAGGGAAGCCAGCTGGACAATGCTCTGAGCAATCTGATCTAGTGGAGGACGCGCTGCTGGCTGCAGGAGCTTGCAATCCCAACCCGTTCTATGCTTCTCTGGACACATCCCCTTGAGGATAACACTTGCAGAGGGAATGCTGAGGGAGAAGTAGGTGAAGGGATTTGGCCTAAAGCAGCAAGTCTGTGTCTGAACCGAGAGGACTGCTTTACCACGCCCAATGTAACTCACACTGTGCACAATCACTGCCCTCACGAACAGTGCGAGAGGGCAGACTACCTAGACAGGCTGTATCCCCTCGCCTCTCTTTAATCTCCTGGCCACTCCTCCACTCAACACACCAGCTCTAGTTCTGAAGAGCTTTCCTGAGCAACCAGCCTTTATAAATCTGACCTGTCATTGCAGAATTTCTAATAACGTTAGATAAAACTCCACCAAGTCTCTCCCTGGAATAAACTATTTAATATCCTTTATTTAAGACATGTGTGTGCAATCAATTCCTTGGTATTTACTTGTATTACACACAGAGTATTCATCATCTTGACAATTTTTTCAAAGTTTCAGAACAACCATTTCACTTAACAGTTGTTGGAGGGGGGGAAGGAAGAAAGAAAAGAGAAGATTTATTTGATGGTTAACTTTGGAACAAGTTATCTGCATTAACTTCCATTGTTTTGGCATAAAGTAGTTCTGTGTATTTTACTAACAACAGTGGAGACATGATAAAGGATGTAGGCAGAGAGCCATACACAGCTCTCCCTGCAAGCCCACGGTGTGCATCTGAAAGCACTCATTTGTTGGGCTTCCACTGGAAGCCTTCCCTGCGCTCAGCCGCTTGGACTTCACTGAACTCACCCCTGCAGAAAGCCTCCTACCTGCCTGTGAGCTGCAGAAAGGCCACTCTAAATCATACGTAGTATAAACTTGTCCACATGATTGCAGTGATATAATGGATATTGTAGTCCCTAACCACCAGCTAATGTTCTTTATGACACTTAAATAAATGACCTGAAAATAAACTAATAACGACACGAAATCTTCTAGACCTGTCCGTGTGCATCTCCCAAGAGCAAGCTGGAGAAAGGCAGTGTCTAGTTAGCACATTTTTTGGTGTTTACATTTCCTCCAGAACAAGCCTTTTTTTTGCTCCAGCTCTTCTGGTTTTCCTCTTCCATGCTCTCATTAATTCCAGGCTCTTCAGTCAGGAGCAATGAAAGAACCAGAGATTGGTGGGGGTTGGAAGCGATCTCTGGAGCTCATCTAGTCCAACCAACTGGCTGGAGGGCTGAGCCCAGAGAGAGGTGGTGAATGGTGCCACATCCAGCTGGCAGCTGTCACCAGGGGTGTGCCCCAGGGATCAGGGCTGGGCACAGTCCTGTTCAATATCTTTACTGATGATCTGAAGCTGGGGATTGAGTCCAGCATCAGTGAGTTTGCAGATGACACCAAGCTAGGAGCAGGTGTGGAGCTGCTGGAGGGTAGGAGAGCCCTGCAGAGGGACCTGGCTGGCAGGCAGCTCTAAGGTCCCCTGGAGTCTCCTCTTCTCTAGGCTGAGCAACCCCAGCTTCCTCAGCCTGCCCTCTCAGCAGAGGTGCACACAAATATTACCCCTTTCAAGAGATTCCACAAGGTGCTGTCCTTTATGCTGAAAGGAACATGGAAACTGTTTTACTTCTCCGCAGAACTCATATATATTTAAACAGCGAAGGTTCAGAACAGTGAAACACTCACATCTCTAATTTTAGCATCCTGACTTGTTTTCAAAACTGGTGGGGTTTTTTTTCTTCTTTTATTTATTCAGCTTTTTGAGGGTCTCAGCCACATTGAAACAGTCCATCTGAAAACTTCATGAAGGCTTTAAGGAGAGGAAGCCTTGAAAAACTTCCCCTTTCTGCATACCGGGTATAGATGTTTAGCTAAAAAGATGGCTTAAAAGAGAGTTCAGATAGAATGAAAACTCCATGTGCTAAAACTCAGAGCCTCAATCTAAATATTTGCCAGTTTGAGTCACAGATTAAACTCCCAAATCTATACATTATGTATTTCCTTTTCGTTGAATGACCTGTTCTAGTGGGAGGTGTCCCTGCCTATGGTGGGGGGTTGGAGCTGGATGAGCTTTGAGGTCCCTTCCAACCTAAACCATTCTATGAATCACCTCACCCATCGGCCCTCTTGGCCACAAGGGCACATTGCTGTGCCATGGATGTTCTCCAGCAGCACTCCCAGGTCCCTCTCCACAGGGCTGCTCTCCAGCAGATCACCTCCCAGCCTGTGCTGCTGCAGTTTGTTATTGCTCCCCATGTGCAGGACTCTGCACTTGTCCTTGTTGCACCTCATTAGGCTCCTCTGTGCCCAGCTCTCCACTCTGTCCAAGTCAGCTCTATCAGCCAAGCCCCCCAGCTTGGTGTCAGCTCAGGTTGTGGAGTCACCATCCCTGGAGGTGTTAAAAAGGTGTAGACATGGATGGCACTTTGGGACCTAGTTATTAGGCTTTCTCAAAAGCCAGAATTTTGGCTGCTGTTCTAAGGAGAAGAAATAAAAATAGCTCATGAAAGCAGTTCTCTGGAGGCCGAAGTGGAACAGACAGCATCTACAGTAGTATATCCTTAGGGTTTGCATCTATATCTAAATTCACACCTAAATTGATACATTCCTGTTTAAATACATTTATAGCTTTTGGTTCTGCTGTCATGAATCACCTAATAGGAGCAGAACTGATGCCCTTTTATTTTCCTACTTCTCAAGAGATGACAACAGATGACAAAACTAAGAGGAGGCTGCTCTGAGATCAGGGATTTCTGTTCTTGATTATTTTCCATGCAATTACTGTCACATTTTGCTCTACAGCTAAAAAAAAAGAGAGTTGCTGAGTGTGGTCAGGTGTCCCAGATCTATGCTACAGTTCAAGGCTAAAAGCTCAAAAGAAGATTCCCAATATTTAGGGAATTTGCTGCTGGGGTTTATTGAAGTTGTCACATACTTTCAGGGATCTAATTTCACTTTCTGATCTTTAGCAATGGTTGTAATTCTTCATTCAGAAGAGGGAAGAGATTACTTGTCAGCAGTAATCTCTAACACAGATAATGCCATATAAATATTAGGGGCTTATAAGCATGGACAAGGATTAGGAGCAAAGAGAGAGAACAGAAAGAAAACTGAACAGAGCCAAGATTAAGCGCTGGGAAGGGCACAGCAGAAGGAAATAGAAGGTCTGTGGCTGAGGCTTGCCTTTAACAGGGCAATCTCTATCTGCCTGGCTGGAATAAGTAGAGGTTACACTGCTTTCTCTGTTTGCAAACTGCAAGATGTAGAAGCAAGAGATATTTATTTGGGATGTGATCATCATCATCCTCATCTTCTCTCAGTTACCTTCGCTCTACCAAACAGACTCAGGGGATCAGTGAGGTTGCCCCTGTCCTCTGTGCTCAAAGCCCACCCAGCTGGAGCACAGCCTCGCTCAGTCAGGTTTTAGCTATCACCAAGGCCAAGGATGAAGAAGAATTCCTTCTGGCAAATATGCCTAAATATTGCTGGTCTACCAATAAACTCACTAAATGCACAACTCATCCTGAGGAGCAGGCAGCATGCTCCAGGAGAGCATTTGAGACGTTCCACTGCCTTCAGAAGCTTTGTGGCTCTGTGCTGGATTCTTTAAAGCAGTTGCCTGAGGTCCTTTTTGACCTGAGGGGCCTAGAACTAGACACAATATTCCAGATGTGGCCTCAGCAGGAAAGAGCAGAGAGGCAGAAGAGCCTCCATCCACCTACTAACACACCCCTTCTAATCCCTCATGGGATGCCACTGGCCTTCTTGGGCAGGGAGAATCCATGCAATTACCATTTCTATGAGCATCCTTTTTGAGAAATGAAATAATGACAAATTAAAACCTCTCCAGAAAGATGGTGATTAACCACAAGAAATGTTTTATGACACAGGTGAAAATGAGTTCTGCATTCTTCTGTGCAAGATGGGAAAACATGAATTCAGTAAGAAGCCAAGAAAACAAAAAGGAATTGCTCTCCACTGCTCATTTAGGTAATGCAAATTTCACATCTAGCTCCAAACAATCAGAGAATCACAGAATCAACCAGGTTGGAAGAGACCTCCAAGCTCAGCCAGCGCAATCTAGCACCCAGCCCTGGCCAATCAACCAGACCATGGCACTAAGTGCCCCAGCCAGACTTTGCTTCAACACCTCCAGGCACGGCGACTCCACCACCTCCCTGGGCAGCCCATTCCAATGCCAATCACTCTCTCTGCCAACAATTTCCTCCTAACATCCAGCCTAGACCTGCCCTGGCACAGCTTCAGACTGTCCCCTTGTTCTGTTGCTGGTCGCCTGAGAGAAGAGACCAACCCCAACTGGCCACAGCTTCCCTTCAGGTAGTTGTAGACAGCAATGAGCTCTGCCCTGAGCCTCCTCTTCTGCAAGCTGCACACCCCCAGCTCCCTCAGCCTCTCCTCACAGGGCTGTGCTCCAGGCCCCTCCCCAGCCTTGCTGCCCTTCTCTGGACACCTTCCAGTATCTCAGCATCTCTCTTGAATTGAGGAGCCCAGAACTGGATACAACAGTCAAGGTTGGACTGGTTGATCTTGGAGGTCTCTTCCAACCTGACTGATTCTATGATTCTAAGGTGTGGCCTCAGCAGTGCTGAGCACAGGGGCAGAATAACCTCCCTTGTCCTGCTGTCCACCCTGTTCCTGATCCAGGCCAGGATGCCATCAGCTCTCCCGGGCACACTGCTGGCTCATGTTCAGCTACTATCTACCAGTACCACCCCTGACTGGCTACAACCTCTTCAGGTGCACCATGTCTTCTTGCTAGGCAGAACTGGAAAGGGGTGCTTGAAAACTGATACCACACCTCAAACCATCTTGCCTTTTATCTCTCCCCCCACCCCCCTGCCCTTCAATTAAAACTAATACCAGGATCTCATAACATATAATTTCCTGTTTTGTGGAAATACCTCTAATCAGCATCCCTAGGATGGATGTCTCCTTTAAAGAGGCTGGTTTGTAAGGCAGGCAATGCAGAGGGGAGTGCTATCATAACACTTCAATAGTTAAGTGACTTTATGAGAAAAAGACTTCCAAATGTTTCCTAAGCCCTTCCAAACCGCACCAAAGAACATTATCGTAAGATTATGTTTCCCCACGGCCTCCAATATTTAAGCTTGCTAGTCTCCAAATGATACTTGGATGAAAAATAGAAGTTTATGTAATGCATAAATCGTTGCTAGAAGAAAAGGCTGGTCCTTTAGAAAAGGGGCTCTGCAGAGATGTCAGATGACTCCTGCATTTTCAATAGCCCCCCTGTATTAATTGAACCAACGGCATGCCGGAGCTTTGGGGCTGCGCGGGAACGATCTGCCTTTGAGAGCTCAGCAGCCACCCTGTGATCTTACTCCTAGCAAATACTGCAAACAATAACTGTCCTCACCCATTACAGATCGAGTTACCCCTTAATAGATAGCCATTTTTCTTGCCCAGCATCCATAAGCCACATAAACTCTGCCCCACAGATCAATACCATATTCCGGCGACTCCACCATCAAAGAGGCTGGTTTATAGTAGGTTTTCATTTGACTCGGGGTTGCAATGTTCTGTGCAAGCCTAAGCTAACCACTGCAAGGGACTTTGCCAGCAAGCTGCTTTTTTGGCAGATTATTGGCAGGACATATTGGCAACAAAGCAGTGCAACTAAAGCCCTTCTCATAACTTACAGGTAAATAATGACTTTAATAAATTTATGTAGAAGGTTCCACTCGCGCACATCTGGTTCTGATAATGCACTCGACCGTGCACAGGCAAACTTCTCGTGTCTTACTCAGGAAAGCACATATTTCACCTTAATTATTTAACACTTTCTCAGGTATCCTGAGAAATAAATAAGCAATGAAGCCTAACTTCACTTGAAGGTTTCAATCGTACAGTGCCTTAGCTCAGAGCTCATCTACTCCAATCTCCCCACCACTGGCAGAGACACCGCTCGACTAGGCTCAGCTGCTCAAGGTCTCATCCAACCTGGCCTGCAAAACCCCCAGGGAGGAGGCAGCCCCCTGGGCAGCCTATTCCAGTGTCTCACCACCCTCACACTGAAGAACTTTTCCTAAGATCTACTCTGCCTCAGCTTCCAACCATTCCCTCTTGCCCTTCCTCTAAACACCTTCATGCAAAGTCCCTCTGCAGCCTCCCTGCAGGATCCTTTCAGCTATTGGAAGGCAGCTCTAAGGTCCCCCTGGAGTCTTCTCTTCCCCAGGCTGAACAACAAAAATGAACAAAGCTTTATCTGTAAGAGCTCAAACCAGTGACTGTATGCACAGAAAACCCTCAAACACATTTTGTTATCAACACAACATCCAAACAATAAGCAGCCCAGAGGCTATTGCAGAGCTGTCTCAGCCGCAGGGTAGTCAAATCCAAGATGGTCCAATCCAACTGCCTCTGCCCCTGAGGACTGTGGGGTAATGCAGAGCCTCTGACCTCCATCTGACCATGTGCTGCTGTCTTAGGTTTATCTGCACCTCATTTGTTTGCACTACAGCTGAAGGTTAAATGTGTACAGATTGGGATCTCAGCGTGGTTTAGAGGAAACTCTTGAGTTTTAATCCCAGTCTTTGCCCATGGTCCAAGCACCACAAGCCTCGTGCTGAGGAGAGACTTAGCAATGCTGATCAATACTTGAAGGGTGGGTGTCAGGAGGATGGGGCCAGGCTTGAGTGGCGCCAGGTGATGGGCAAAAACTTGAACACAGGGAATTTCATTTAAGCATGAGGAAGAACTTCAGAGTGAGGGTGGTGGAGCACTGGAACAGGCTGCCCAGAGAGGTGGTGGCGTCTCCATCTCTGGAGTCATTCAAAACTCCCCTGGACACTGTCCTGTGCAGCCTGACTTAGGTGAACTTGCTATGGCAGAGGGGTCGGACTGGATGAGCTTCTGAAGACCCTTCTAAGCCCTGTGATTCTGTGCTTCTCTAGAACTAGACTGACAGCATTTCCCTGCCCTAGGAAGATCAAGGCTTTGCCAAAAAAGCTCTAAAAATGTTACTACTAACAGCAGGTCACTAAAGGGTAAAAACCCACACCAAACAATCATTGCTGTCTACAACTAACTGAAGGGAGGCTGTAGCCAGGTGGGGTTGGGCTCTTCTGCCAGGCAACCACCAATAGAACAAGGGGACACAGTCTGAAGCTGTGCCAGGGCAGGTCTAGGCTGGATGTTAGGAGGAAGTTGTTGGCAGAGAGAGTGATTGGCATTGGAATGGGCTGCCCAGGGAGGTGGTGGAGTCACCGTGCCTGGAGGTGTTGAAGCAAAGCCTGGATGAGGCACTTAGTGCCATGGTCTGGTTGACTGGCCAGGGCTGGGTGCTAGGTTGGACTGGATGAGCTTAATCTACCCCTCCTAGTTCCTGGAAAATGCAAGTTGCCCATCACTGAGCTACCTACGATCCTAGAGATGCAAAACAAAAGATGCAGTCTGGTGTTGGGGGGGGAAAGAAAAAAGGGAACACAGTATCAACACAAGTGCCACTACTACCAGCTTGGTGCCGTAGCTACAGGATGGACCACAGAAGGATGGTGCCTACCCCATAAGGAGACACAGGCTTGTGAACAGCTTGAGCTATCACCTGCTCTGCAGCAGGATATGGGCGTCTTGAACATTACTGCACTGACTGCAATCAAAGCAGATAAAGAAATGAAATCAGAAACCTTGGAGACAGAAAGAGCTTGGCCATGACTCTTCAGCCTAATGCTTTGCTTCTCCAGCCCTGCTGGTACAGGCACAGCCCACAGGAGCATGGAGGACAGAAGTGGTCTCCCTGTGGTACCTGGAGGTGTTTGCTGGAAACAGATTAGCAAGGTGAAAGGTTTGCACAGGAGAAGTCAAAGGCATCACAATAACAGCACCAAGGAAGCTTCTCCTGCTCCTCCTTCCTGCTTGAGAGAGCCCAACACAAAGCCATAAAGATGCTGAAGGGAATGGAACATCTCTGTTATGAGGAGAGCATGAGGGAGCTGGAGCTGTGCTGAGGAGACTGAGAGGTGACCTCATCAGTGGTTATCAACATGTAAAGGTGAGTGCCAGGAGGCTGGAGCCAGGCTCTGCTGGGTGATGTCCAGTGGCAGGACAAGGGGCACCGGGTGGAAGCTGAGGCATAGGAAGTTTCATTTAAACATAAGGAGGAATTTTTTTCAGTGTGAGGGTGACAGAACCCTGGAGCAGGCTGCCCAGGGGGGTTGTGGAGTCTTCCTCTCTGGAGATATTCAAGAACTGCCTGGATGTGTTCCTGCTCTGGCAGAGGGGTTGGACTGGGTGAGTTTGGAGGTCCCTTCCAGCCCTGACATGCTGTGATTCTACACCCAAACTACCAATTTGTAGGGTGCTGGTTCCCTAACCCTCAGGTGTCATGCTCCATCTGGTGACCACAGCCAGCTGCCCCCATGCTCCACATCCTTCGCCCTGAGTGCTGGCAGCAACACGTCCAGCCTGTTGAACGCATAATTGAGGTTACACAGTCAATATCTGTGTCTATTCTGCTGGTGCATACATACCAACATTATAGAATCAGTCAGAGCTGGAAGGGACCACAAGGATCATCTGGTTCCAACCCCCTGATATGGCCAGGGACACCTCACAATAAATCAGGCTGTCCAGAGCCTCATCCAGCCTGGCCTTAAACATCTCCAGGAATAGGGTTACCACCACTCCCATGGGCAACCCCTTTCAGGTTTTCAGCACTCTCATGCTGAAGAACCTGAGGGTAGCAATGTACTTTAACAAGAACAAGGGGACACAGTCTCAAGTTGTGCCAGGGCAGGTCTAGGCTGGATGTTAGGAGGAAGTTGTTGTCAGATAGAGTGATTGGCATTGGAATGGGCTGCCCAGGGAGGTGGTGGAACGGCTGTGCCTGGAGGTGTTGAAGCCAAGGGGCTGTCTGGGGCACTCAGTGCCATGGTCTAGTTGACTGGCTAGGGCTGGGTGCTAGGTTGGGCTGGATGAACTTGGAGGTCTCTTCCAACCTGGTTGATTCTATGATTTTCAAAGGTGTTACAGAGCCAGTGCCTGTGTCTATTCTGCTGGTGGGTACATCCCAAAGTGCTACTATAGAATTGCTTTAACTGAGGACAGTAACAAATAGGGAACAGTTACCACGCATCAGACTTTCACTGTGCCCAAGTCAGCCCAGGCTTTGCTTGCTGTTTTGGAGCACTTCTTCATTTATGGGAGTCAGATTTCGTAAGGGTTAAAACTCAGCAGGTCCTTGTTGAGGTCTATTGGACGTGCTGGTAAAATCTGCTGTTGCTGCAGTGGACTTGCTTCTAATTTGATCTGTTTCAAGGATTCGGTATCCTTCCGGCACGTTAGGAACCTGAGGGCATATATTTGTATTGTTTAAAGGCAGGAAATTCTGTGAGCTGAAATGAGAACATATCCCCTTTGCCTTCACGGACTTTTGTTATTTTCTCTTCCTTGTGGGGCTTTGGAAACAAAAGCAGTGAAAGCTGAAAGTTTGAACAATAGCAAATTACTTTCAAGGAAATAAATAAAAAGGCAAAATACTAAAGCTCACTTTCACAGCTTTATTCAGGCACTTTCTATAGATGCAAATGAGGCTTAGCCAGGCATCAGAAAACACCACTTGCAGCAGGGCCTTAGCCTGCAACAGGATCATACTGGGTTTGTCATAAAAGACCTTGGACTTTGCTGGTTTGCTTTATGATTGTTCCTTTCCAACCCTGTACCAACTTGCACCCCACCAACTTCATGACAGAGTTGATGTGTTTTGTGCTAACCACAGAACTAGGCCAATCATAGCTTTTGTTTTGAGGGGAAAAATGATGAATCTCTTCACTTTAACTCTGTGTCTGAAGAGTCCCACACCCCTCCTTTTATCAGTGCTCTGAAGAAAAGAGTTTTGGGTGTGCTGACTGCTGAGTAGCTCACTGCGAGCTCATGCAGCCCAGCACGTAGCTGCGTGCTGGGCTGCAGCCAGAGGAGTGTGGGCAGCAGGGCAAAAGAAGGGATTCTGCCCCTTGGCTCTGCTCAGACACCTTCAGTCCCACCTCCAGTTGTGGTGTCCCCAGCAGAAGGATACAGAGCTGTGGAGTGAGTCCAGAGGAGGCCACAAAGATGATCCAAGGGCTGAAGCAGCTCTGCTGTGAGGACAGGCTGAGGGAGCTTGGGGTGTGCAGCATAGGGAGGAGAAGACTCTGGGGGGACCTTACAGATTCCTTCCAGTTCCTGAAGAGATCCTACAGGAAGACTACAAAGGGGCTTTTCATAAAGGTATCTGACAACAGGACAAGGGGGAATGGTTTGAAGCTGAGGGAGAGTAGGTTTAGGCTGGATCTTAGGAAGATCTTCAGTAGGACGGCGGTGAGACTCTGGAACAGGCTGTCCAGGGAGGCTGAGGATGTCTCTTACTTGGGGGTGTTTGAGGCCAAGCTGGATTAGGCTCTGGGCAGCTGAGTCTAGTTGAGAGGTGTCTCTGCCCATGGCTGGGAGGTTGGGGCAGATGAGCTCTGAGGTCCCTTCCAACCTAAGCCATTCTGTGATTTTATGATTCTGTGATGCAAAAGGTAGGTCTGAATTTTGGGATACGAAACAGGAACTGATGAAAGATGAAGAGGATAGATTAATTTAAGAGCTGGCTACAAAGTGCCTGTTCAAGAAGGAGAGTGGCAAACTTCCCCCCTGCAGCAGCTCTCTAACAATTAGCAGAACTGGAGTCAGAGAGGCTGCATGAGACCTAATCTCAGCAGGATGCATTACACCCAGTGCAGTGCTGCACAGAGATGCCCACATTGCTCTTGGTGCTCCAACCAGCTTGGCATCTTTTTTGCACATACTGAATGACACTGTTCTTTTTGGGCAGAATAAGGCTGTAGGCTATGGCCACAGTTAGGGCTCTCTGGAACACTCCTGCCTTATGGCACACCGCAGAGATCCAACCACATCTGCAGCAACCCCAGCTGGGGGAGAGCTCACAGGCGGCAACCTCAACTGCAGCCATTTCTGCCAGAGCCTAAAGCCTAGCCCAGCAGCCAGCCAGCAGGGTGCCTCAAGCATGGCATACAGCAAGCAGCCTGCTCCCTTCTAATAAGCTTAATAGCTAAATATAAATTACAGTGGGATGCAAAGCTTGAGAGAGACATTTGACACCCAAGATACTGCTTGGCCACTGGATCTCTCTTAGCTAGTGTTTCTTCACACTTGCTAATCCCTCTTCCTGGACAGCAGCAATTATGACATTGGTGAATTGCAGGACTTCAGTTTATTTGCTTTCATTTGGCACAGTGCTTCGTGTCCATCTCAGCTACTCTTGGAGGTTTCAACAACTGAAGCAGGGATCACAATGAGACACCATCAATCATCATAATAAACACAGCTCAGCTGTTTCCACGCAGCCAGAGCCTTTTGGTGGAGAAGAATCTTAATAGGAGATTTGAAAGAGCATGAAGCAGAGGCTTTACTTTAAGTGCCTGCAGTAATAGCTTGCAAAGAAACACTGCTGACTGTCAACCCCAGGGAACGAGGAGCTGAAAGGTAGTTGTGTTCAGCTGGGCCTTATCTGGCTTGTAGAGCTCTACAGAACAGCAAAGAGATCCATAACTACCAGCTGGAACTCTTCCATGGCTTTTCCTGCAGTGCTGGGCCATCCAGACACCAAGAAGACACCTCCAAGCTGATCCAGTCCAACCTAGCACCCAGCCCTAGCCAATCAACCAGACCATGGCACTAAGTGCCTCAGCCAGGCTTTGCTCAAACACTTCCAGGGGTGGTGACTCCACCATCTCCCTGGGCAGCCCATTCCAATGCCAATCACTCTGAAGAACTTCCTCCTAATATCTGTGATGGTTTGGGTGTTCCACACCCCCCCCCTCCCACTTTGGAAATCACCCAGACTAGACTCAGTGGCACTGGAAATTGAATGAAGCTTTATATTTACAGCTGGCACAAGATACAAGCAGATATTTACAGTATATACAGCTACAGACAGAAATATGCAAGGTAAAAGGTAATACAGAAACACAGCAGCCCTCCCAGAAACCTGAGTCCCCAGGAGGGGCTCAATCACTCTTCCACCTTCTTCCCACCCCTCTCCCTTACCCTATATCTTGCCTTATGTTTAAGGTAGCTTGCAGGGTCGGCCAGGGGGGTTAGGAAGCAGGTGGATTAGTCACACAGATGGCAGGTTAGGTTAGAGAGAGAAGTTCAGCCCAAAGCCCAGACAGTGATTGCCTTATCTCTGTTTGTGTTCTTGCTCTTATACATCTCAGCAAGCCTATGAGTGAAGTAGCCATCACCACTATTTCCCTTTCACAGCCTGTGATCTAACGCTTCTCACTGAAACATTCTAGCTAGCTTCAAATTAGCACAAGATCCAGCCTAGACCTCCCCCAGCACAACTTGAGGCTGTGTCCCCTTGCTCTGTTGCTGGGTGCCTGGCAGAAGAGCCCAATCCCACCTGGCTACAGCCTCCCTTCAGGTAGCTGCAGGCAGCAATGAGGTTTATGCCTGAGGCTCCTCCTCTTCTTCAGGCTGAGCAGCCCCAGCTCCCTGGGCAGCACACAAAAGTGACCCTAAGCCAGCAGTTTACAGGTTCCTTCAGAAAACATAGCTAAAGGCTCCTAGGGCAAATATTACAACTGAGTTCATGAACTACAGGGGGAGAGGAAAAAGAAGGCTGTGAGCCCATTTATTAAAAGCTATGCTGAACTAGAAGGGCCAACTCAAAGCAGCAGATGCACTGCTTGCTAAGTCGGAGCTGCAGACAGAATTTTGGTGCCATGATCAAAGGGACAAGGTGTTCATATAAATGGCCTTTTATTTTGATCCCATTATTCTATACGAGCTCCAGGAGAGATCAAAGGAAAAAGGACCCAGGTTTCACTATTAACACTTAACACAGCTCCAGTCAGAAAATCCTTTCCAGATTGCCAGGGCAATTTAAAGCCCAGCACATTTTTTGTTGTTGTTGTTGTTGTTCTGCTGGGTAATATACCTGAAGGCAGAGTGTTTGATTCCTTGACCACCTTTTTCCATTGTGGAAAATTGCTTCTGATGTCTATAATTTCAGTTCTTTTCCTTTTTACGGCGGCAAGCCTCCGCCGCGCTCACCTTTGGGGACTGCACTGGTTGGGCTTGTACCTGCTATTATCCCGCAGAGACAGAGGCAGGCTGCCCTGGAGCAGGGACAATATATTCCTGACTCACCACAACAGGCAGGAAATTCAATACCCCTTGGAGTCAAGTAGGAAAAGTCTGGTTCAGCCCCTGCCAGTGGCAGTTCCTCTGGAAGCAAAACATCCCCGGCATAAACTCGGTATGTAAACAAACCTAATGGGCCTTTAAAGCAGGGAAAGGTCCCTCCTGATAGCTGGCAAGACTTCCATCTGCTTTAATATGTTCTATTGCTTATTATGACATTAGCCAGACCTACTACTATTAATTAAGGGTTCTATTGCTTCCTTAAAACCCAGCAACGTTGAACAAAGAAAAATATTACAGCTTATTTCTTCCAAAGTCTAACAACTTTTAATGTTGCTGCTTGCTTTCAGTGGGAGAGTCAGGAACTTACAGTAGAAACTGCAGGTTTTCCACTTGGAATAGAATAGAAACAACCAGGTTAGAAGAGAGCTCCAAGCTCAGCCAGCCCAACCTAGCAGCCAGCCCTGGCCAATCAACCAGATCATGGCAGTAGGTGCCCCATCCAGGCTTTGCTTCAACACCTCCAGGGACAGCCACACCACCACCTCCCTGGGCAGCCCATTCCAACAACTACCTGAAGAGAGGTCGTGGCCAGGTGGGGTTGGTCTTTTCTGCCAGGCAACCAGCAACAGAAGAAGGGGACACAGTCTCAAGTTGTGCCAGGGGAGGTATAGGCTGGCACAACTTGAGACTGTCTAGTCTAGTGCCTAGACCTCCCCTGGCACAACTTGAGACTGTGTCCCCTCGTTCTGTTGCTGATTGCCTGGCAGAAGAGACCAACCCCACCTGGCTATAGCCTCCTTTCATGTAGGCAAATCTCTCTGTGATGAACAATCTGATAATCAGTACCTGTTTATTATTATTTTGCAGTCTTAATAGATCAAAGAAATCCACTTGAATAGGCTGATATTAGGAGGAAGTTGTTGTCAGAGAGAGTGATTGGCATTGGAATGGGCTGCACAGGGAGGTGGTGGAGTCACTGTCCCTGGAGGTATTGAAGCCAAGCCTGGCTGGGGCACTTAGTGCCATGGTCTGGTTGATTGGCCAGGGCTGGGTGCTAGGTTGGACTGGATGAGCCTGGAGGTCTCTTCCAATCTGGTTGATTCTATTCTATTACCTTGAGAAAACCCAACAATCTAGCATGCATAAGGAATAATAATCCAAAAAGTGCATTTATCTTCTTCCCTGCCTTGCCTCCCCCTCCCCACTTGCTGCTAAAGCCTTTGTGTTGCAAAGTCATTCCAAAGTTGACTGTAAGTGCCAAAAAGTGGGCACTGATCCCACAGGAGCTGGCTCAGCTGTCAGCCACCATCTTGAACACATTCATTTTATCCAGCTCAGCTCCAGGAGCAGCTCTGGGAGCATTTGTTTTGGGGCTGTGGTTGTTCTCTTTTCTGATTTCTCTCTAGTAACAACAGGTTGTACACAGGTGAGGAGATGGCAATTCCAGGCCTTGGGAATTTACAGAGTCAACATTTGTTACCAGGTGAGCTGTGGCCTAGAGAGAAGGTTACAAGGATGGGTTAAACAAGACAAAGCATCAGGATGTATTCAGATTCCACACAGATGGTTATAAAGCCAAGAAGTAAGCTGGAAAGCTTTATAGAGTTTAAATGGATGAATGAAGACGCAAATGGCAGAGGGGTGGTTTGTCAGCATAGGAATGGGTTTTAACTGAAGAGAATGGACTGGATTTAGGAGGGATTTCCAAAAGAGTAACCTTGTAGAGATGAGGAAAAAGAATGGGCTTGATGAGTAAGACATTACAGGTATTCACAGAAGGGCTTAGGTTGTAAGGGACCACAGAGATCATCGACTCCAACCTCCCCACCATGGGCAGGGACACCTCTCAGCTAGACTCAATGCCTGATGCAGCCTGGCCTGCAACACCCCTAGGGAGGAGACATCCACGACCTCCCTGGGAAGCCTATTCCAGAGTCTGACCACCCTCACAATGAAGAACGTCTTGCTCAGATCCAGCCTAACCCTGCTCTACCTCAGCTTCAAACCATTTCCCTTGCCTGACACCCTTATGAAAAGTCCCTCTGCAGCCTTCCTGCAGGATACCCCTTCAAGTACCAGCAGGCAGCTCGGAGGTGCCCCTGAAGTCTTTTCTTCAGGCTGAACAACCTCAGCTCCCTCAACCTATCCTCACAGCAGAGCTGCTGCAGGCTAGTGAAGAGGAATTCCTTCATGAATCCAAAAGCAGAGCTTAGGTTATTACCACTTCCAACGCCAACTAAAACTTCAAAGATCTGAAGGAGCTTCCCACTCAGCAATGCTGTTTATATTCATTTGGATGTCATATACAAGATAAACACATTATAGATACTTAATACATAACACAGATATTATATATAATACACAATATAGTACATAATAGATACAGTACATGATAGATACATGCATAATATCTATATGATATACAATATATTACATATAATACAGACATTATAGACATAATCTCTATATTATATATACTAGAGATATACTATAGCTATATCTGAAGAGAGATATAATACCCTATAGGTATAATAATACTTTCAACACTTTCTGATGTTTAAAAGTGGCTGCAAGCTCATGGGTTTGATGTGTTCTCTGTTGACAGAAGCCGATGGAGACTGTAGGAAGGCTGATAACAACTTTGCTCCCCCAAACCTTTCTCCCTCTCTCTCTGAACTGACTGAATGGGAGCTAAGAGGGGGAAAACAGAACAAAGATTTGCTGTACTTCACAGTCACGCAACGAAAGTGCAGGTTCAGCACAGGAAGTATTTGCAGATCTCAGATATTTCGTGGAGCTTTGTTGCCTTTCCTTGCATTCAGATCTAATCAGAGCTGCAGCACAGAGCTGGACTTCCATGTTCTGCAGTCCTGACAGAAAGCCCAGCTCACTGTGACACTGAAGCCACAGTGGACTCAAGACAGAGTAGAGCTATTTGTAGACATTTATTCATGTTCATGCATTTAAGGAAATGCTGGCACCAGTGCTGTTGAACATCTGTGTCAGTGACATGGACAGAGGACTCAGTGCTCCCTCAGCAAGGGAGCAGGTGGCACCAAGCTGTGTGGCACAGGTGACTTGGACTTGCTAGAGGGCAGGGATCCATCCAGAGGGAGCTGGACAGGCTGAAGTGGCGTGCCCAGGCCAACCTCATAAACTTCAACAAGGCCAAGTGTAGGGTCCCACATCTGGGTGGGTGCAATCCCAAGCACAACTCCAGGCTGGGTGGGGAATGGCTGAGAGCAGCCCTGAGGAACAGGACCTGGGGGTCTGGGGTGATGCAAAGCTCCACAGGAGCCTGCAGTGTGAGTGCAGCCCAGACACAACCCTGTGCTGGGCTGCTGCAAGAGCAGTGTGGGCAGCAGGGCAAGGGAGGGGATTCTGCCCCTTGGCTCTGCTCTCCTCACACCCCACCTGCAGTCCTGGGGACAGTTCTGCAGCCCCCAGCACAAGAAGGACATGGAAGTGTTGGAGCCAGTGCAGAGGAGGCCACCAAGGTGCTGAGAGGGCTGCAGCAGCTCTGCTGTGAGCACAGGCTGAGAGAGTTGGGGCTCTGCAGCCTGGAGAAGAGAAGGCTTCCAGGAGACTTCGGAGTGGCCTTCCAGTACCTGAAGGGGGCTACAGGAGGGCTGGGGAGGGACTATTGACAAGGTCTTGTAATGCCAGGAGGAGAAGGAGGAGGAATGGGTTTGAACTGGCAGAGGGGAGATTGAAACTGGATGTTAGGAAGATGTTCTTTTGGTGAGGGTGGTGAGACATTGGCATAGGTTGCCCAGGGAGGCTGTGAATGCCTTCTCCCTGCAGGTGCTCATGCTCAGGTTGGATGAGGCCTTGAGCAATGTGGGCTAGTGGGAGGTGTCCCTGCCTGTGGCAGTAGAGTTGGAAGTGGACGACCTTGAAGGTCCCTTTCAACCCACCCCAGTCTATGACTCTCTGATAGAACCACTGAAAGTTCCTTATTTTCCAGTTTCTGGTCCCAAATCTGCACACACCTTCAACTGCCTCAAATGAGCACTAACTACTGGAGTATTTTTGGAAGGCCCTTCACAGACAATGGTGGTATTCACTCTGCAGTGCTCAACAAGCACCAAATTGTGTTTGGTTCTTCAGCTTCAATCAAGCTTCCATTTTAGATCATTTGTCTGAAGTCAGAACTCTTAAAATTAGGCAGTTTTTTTATAGAAGCCATTTCTGGGAGAGGGGAAAAAATATCCCCTTTGAGTGCAATCAGCTCTACTGTTGTGAGTGGCTCTGTTTTGGAGGTAAGGGACATGACCCCACAGCTAAGGAGGGCTACGTGATGAAGTCAAGATGTGTTCCACCAGTGCTCATGTCAACAGGTGTGGGCAGCCTAACACTTTTAATTCCATTGTGCTTTTGCATCACCAACTTTGCTGTACAAACATCAACATTTCACCTTCAGCTTCTTTTCTCTGTTATCCAGACACTTTCCTCCTTCCTCTCCAAATCACATCTCCTTAATTGCATCCTAATATAGTGCAGGATCACAGAATGTTAGGGGTTGGAATAGACAGAAAGGCCAGCAGGGCAAGGGAGGGGATTCTGCCCCTTGCCTCTGCTCTCCTCACACCCCACCTGCAGTCTTGGGTGCAGTTCTGGAGCCCCCAGCACAAGCAGGACATGGAAGTGTTGGAGCCAGTCCAGAGGAGGCCACCAAGATGCTGAGAGGGTTGCAGCAGTTCTGCTATGGGGACAGGCTGAGAGAGTTTGGGCTCTGCAGCCTGGAGAAGAGAAGGCTTGGAGGAGACCTTGGAGTGGCCTTCCAGCTACAGGAGGGCTGGGGAAGGACTATTGACAAGATCTTGTCGTGACAAGATGAGGAGGAATGGGTTTGAACTGGCAGAGGGGAGATTGAAACTGGATGTTAGGAAGAAGTTCTTTTGGTGAGGGTGGTGAGACACTGGCACAGGTTGCCCAGGGAGGTAGTGGAGGACAGAAGCACAAAATATGATCTTTGATCAATGATTATCAATATGTAAAGGTGAGTGGCAGGAGGCAGGACCCAGGCTCTGCTGGGTGATGCTCAGCAACAGGACAAGGGTGGAGCCTGAGGCATAGGAAGTTTCATTTAAACACGAGGAGGATTTTTTCCCTGTAAGAGTTATGGAACCCTGGAGCAGGCTACCCAGGGAGGTTGTGCAGTCTCCCTCTCAGGGGACACTCAAAACCTACCTGGATGTGTTCCTGTGGGACCTGCTCTAGGAGATCCTGCTCTGCAGGGGGGTTGGACTGGAGGAGCTTTGGAGGTCTCTTCCAGCCCCTGACATGCTGTGATCTTTGTGCTGAAGAACCAATAAAGGAGTCAAACCAGAAAATGAGGAATTGAAGATAAATGCAGGATTTCTTCCTGCTGCTATCAGGTGATAGAAGGAGCTGGAAATGGCCTGGAATTGTGCCAGGGCAGGTTCAGGTTGCTCATGAGAAACAATGCTGCAGGAGCAGTCAGGCACTGGAACAGGCTGCCCAGGGAGCTGGAAAAGTCGAGATCCAGGAAGGTGTTCAAGGGATGCGTGGCTGAAGCACTTCAGGGCAGGGCTGAAAGTTGAGCTTGATGACCACGAAGAGCTCTTCCAGCAGCACAGCACAGCACTACTCACCTGTGAGCTGCCAGTTCCATGGAGCACTCCAGCTCAGGAGTGAGCAGAAGGAAGCAGCTAAACAGAGAGAAGCTTACTTAAGCAAGGTGACCCAGCCAGCACCCGTGGGTGATGTGACAGTGACCATCAGCTCTGCAGCCATCAGTTATGGTCCCTAACCAACCGGGGGGCCACCAGGCCCCCCGGCCTTTAGATCACCTCCACCATTCACCCAGTGCACACCACAGGGACTCACCAGTGATGATGGGAGGAGGATCCCTCTGCCCAATTGGGCACAGCTTAGAGCTGCTGCTCTCCCTGGGGCTGTTTATAAAGGGGAGTGGGCAGGGAGGGCAAAGTGGTCACACCTGGGGTGGGAGGAGACAACAGATCAGGTGCTCTGGGTTTGGGGGATAAAAGGGGCAAATGAGGTGGGAAAGAGCCAATGGCATCCTGGCTTGTGTTAGGAAGAGTGTTGCTAGCAGGACAAGGGAGGTTATTCTGCCTCTATGCTCAGCACTGCTCAGGCCACACCTTGAGTGCTGCATCCAGTTCTGGGCTCTTCAATTCAAGAGAGATGTTGAGATACTGGAAGGCATCTGGAGAAGGGCAGAGTTCATTGCTGTCTACAACTGCCTGAAGGAAGCTGGAGCCAGGTGAGCTTGGTCTCTTCTGCCAGGCACCCAGCAACAGAAGGAGAGGACACAGTCTCAAGTTGTGCCAGGTGAGATGTAAGATGGATTTTAGAGAGAAGTTCTTGTCAGAGAGAGTGACTGGCATTGGAAAGGGCTGCCCAGGGAGGTGGTCGAGTCACTGTCTCTGGAGGTGTTCAAGCAAAGCCTGGATGAGGCACTTAGTGCTATGGTCTGGTTGACTGGCTAGGGCTGGGTGCTAGGTTGGACTGGATGAGCTTGGAGGTCTCTTCCAACCTGCTTGATTCTATGAAAGGGGGAGGTGGTGCTGCACGCAAGGAGATGGAGAGGAAAAGGGTGGAGATGAAAAGAGGAAGGTGAGGGGAAAGGAAGTAGATAGGAAGGAGGAAGATGGGGGGAAAAGGGGGAGAGAGGAAGGGAGGGAGATAGGGGAGAAGTGGGATAACAACAGTTAATAACACTGAAAACTGGACTTAAAGAAACCCAGAACAGCAAAGGTGATCCTGCTCTGGCAGTGGGGCTGGACAGGATGGTCTTTTGAGATCTCTTCCAGCCCTTAACATTCTGTGGTTCTGGGGCTGAGTCACCAACCCTGGATGTGTTCAAAGGTTGTTTGGATGTGGTGCGTGGGGATATGGTTTAGGTTGACTCCTGTAGAGCAGAGTTATCAGTTGGACTTGGTGATCCCAAGGGTCTTGTTCAATCTGAATGTTTCTGTGATTCTGTGCATCCAGTTCTGGTGGCCCCAGCATGAGAAGGGCACTGAGCTGCTGCAGTGAGTCCAGAGGAAGGCACAAAGATGATCAGAGGGCTGGAGACCCTCTCCTATGGGGACAGGCTGTGGGAGCTGGGGCTGTTCAGAAAAAGAAAGCACGAGGGAGACCTTGCAGAGGCATTTCAGTACCTGAAGTGGGCCTGCAAGAAAGCTGGGAAGGGTCTTCTTACAAGGGGGTTAATGGCTTAAACTGGCAGAGGGGAGATTTAGACTAGATTTTAGGAGGTAGTTCTTTGCAGTGAGGGTGGTGAGACACTGGCACAGGTTGCCCAGGGAGCTTCTGGAGGACAGAGATCACATTCTGTGCTTCTGTCCTCTACAACCTCCCTGGAAGTGTTCAGGACAAGGCTGGATGAGGCCTTGAGCAATCTGTTCTAGTGGGAGGTGTCCCTGGCTATAGCAGAGGGCTGGCACTAAATGAGCTTTGAGGTCCCTTCCAACTTAAACCACTCTATGAATCACCTCAAAACGAATCCAAGTGCTGTTTTCCTTGTTGGTGTTTTAATGCAGGATGTGCTCCTTTGGGCCTCCAGAAAAATCACTGGGAGCAGAGGCTGCTGCTGCCAAAAGCTTTGGAATTCAGGTCTTAAGCACCCACCTGGATGCTTAAGGAGGCACAGATGGATGTTAGGAATCAAACTAGATGTTAGAAAAGGGCTCTTCACAATGAGGGTGGTGAGACACTGGCACAGGATCTTTGATCACATTCTGTGCTTCTGTCATCCACAACCTCCCTGGAGGTGCTCAGGACCAGGTTGGATGAGACCTCAAGCAACCTGTTCTAGTGGGAGGTGTCCCTGCCTATGGCAGGTGGTTGGAACTGGCTGAGCTTTGAAGTCCTTTCCACCCTAAACCATTCTATGATCTTTAAGGTTACTTCCAAGCTAAACCATTCTAGAAGTCTTCTCTAATACTTTTTCTTTCTCTCCTATATGCCTTTCCTCAAAACATTCCTCCACTTACTCGTTCAGTGCCTTGCACTGCCTCATTAAAAAAATAAACCTCCTCACAGCAATGCAGTGATAGAGATCAAAGGTGAAAACTGGCAATTATTTTGCACTCAGGCTGCCCAAAAACATCTTCAAACAGCACAGAGAGGAGTTGTCTGTATTTGTCTACAGATGTCTTCCCTTAATGTGTTGTGATCAATTTACTTCAGCAAGAATGACCAACATGGATTTTTCAGTGTCTTCAAGGACCTTATTGCATGAATTTGTCCTTTTATGCTTTTTGGACATCTAAATGTTGAAAAGAGCAGCCAGGAACATGTGCAGAAGGGTTGTTGGGGTTTGGGTTTTATTGTTTTGTGGGAATAGTGCAATTAGATTGAAAATACCAAACCTTCAAATGACTTCTGACATCCAGTTCCAATGCCCTGCCATAGGCAGGGACACCTCCCACTAGAACAGGTCAGCCAAGGCCTTATCCAAACTGGTCCTGAACACCTCCAGGGAGGTGGTGGAGGACAGAAGCACAGAATGATCAAAGATCACATTCTGTGCTTCTGTCCTCCACCACTTCCCTGGGCAACCTGTGCCAGTGTCTCACTATCCTCACTGCAAACAACTTCTTCCTCACATCCAGTTTCAATCTCCCCTCTGCCAGTTCAAACCCATTCCTCCTCCTCCTGGCATTCCAAGACCTTGTCAGTAGTCCCTCCCCAGCCCTCCTGCAGCCCCCTTCAGATCCTGCAAGGCCACTCCGAGGTCTCCTGGAAGCCTTCTCTTCTCCAGGCTGCACAGCCCCAACTCTCTCAGCCTGCCCTCAGAGCAGAGCTGCTGCAGCCCTCTAAGTATCTTCATGGCCTTCTCTGGACTGGCTCCAACAGTTCCATGTCCTTCTTGTACTGGTGGCTCCAGAACTGCAGCCAGGACTGCAGGTGGGGTTTAAGAAGAGCACAGCAAAGGGGCAGAATCCCCTCCCTTGCCCTGCTGCCCACACTGCTCTTAATACAACACTCTTAACCTCCTTTCCTTATCCAATGTTTGAAATGAGGTAGTAGAGCCAATGGCATCCTGTCCTGGCTCAGGAGCAGTGTGGCCTGGAGTGCTGTGTCCAGTTCTGGGCTCTTCAATTCAAGAGAGATGCTGAGGGGCTGGAAGGTGTCCAGAGAAGGGCAGCAAGGCTGAGGAGGGGCCTGGAGCACAGCCCTGTGAGGAGAGGCTGAGGGAGCTGGGGGGGTGTGCAGCCTGCAGCAGAGGAGGCTCAGGGCAGAGCTCATTGCTGTCTGCAACTCCCTGAAGGGAGGCTGTAGCCAGGTGGGGTTAGGCTCTGCTGCCAGGGAAGCAGCAACAGAACAAGAGGACACAGTCTCAAGCTGTGCCAGGGGAGGTTCAGGCTGGATGTTAGGAGGAAGTTGTTGTCAGAGAGAGTGATTGGCATTGGAATGGGCTGCCCAGGTTGGTGGTGGAGTCTCCATCCCTGGAGGTGTTGAAGCCAAGCCTGGCTGGGGCACTTAGTGCCATGGTCTGGTTGATTGGCTAAGGCTGGGTGCTAGGTTGGGCTGGATTATCCTGGAGGTCTCTTCCAACCTGGTTGATTCTATGATTCTATCTATGCCAAGCATGTGGTGTGAGTGTGAAAGTTGTCTCCTAGGTATTGTCTCTTCAGAAAGAAAAGCCAACCTCTCTTTTGCCACCAGAAGAGTAATGGCAGCCTGCTCAGCAGGCTGCAGGGGGCTGAGCTAGCATGCTTGCAGCATTTCTTTGCAGCGTAATTGCAGCAGCAATGAAGCATGAATTCAGCCTAATTAGCATAACTGGAGCCACTGCAATCATGCTGCTGTTCAATTTAGGGGTTTGAGTGTTCAGGGGACGTGTCTCAGCTCTGCAGCTTTATGGTTGAGCTGCCCACTTGCTTTCCTTGCTGCTGTCGGGATGTACTTTTGATTATTCCAGGAGAAGCAGGGAACTTCAGAAATGGGAGATCATTGCCTTCCTGGGCCCATTACTGAATCTACAAATAATTCTCTATTACTTCCTGTAAAAAGTAATGAAACCATTTAGGATCCCATAAAACTCAGAGCAAATGGACTAAATTTCCAAGTTAGACACAGGTTCGGCATCGTAATGGATAACGAATGGCAGAGCACTCTGGAACTGTTTTGAGTTAAGGGCTGCATTCCCAGCATTGCCAAACAGAAAAACAGAGCAGTTTTGATTGCTCTTTGTAAACACTTTTACCTACAAGAAACTTGCTTTAGAAGAGCCCAGACAGCAACCCTGTGCTGGGCTGCAGCAAGAGCAGTGTGGGCAGCAGGGCAAGGGAGGGAATTCTGCCCCTTGGCTCTGCTCTCCTCAGACCCAACCTGGAGTCCTGTGTACAGTTCTGGAGCCCCCAGCACGAGAAGGACATGGAACTGTTAGAACCAGTCCAGAGGAGTGCCACGAAGGTGCTCAGAAGACTGCAACAGCTCTGCTCTGAGGACAGGCTTAGAGAGTTGGGGCTCTGCAGCCTGGAGAAGAGATGGCTTGGAGGAGACCTTGGAGTGGCCTTCCAGTATCTGAAGGGGACTCCAAGAGGGCTGAGGAGGGACTATGGACAAGGTCTTGTAATGCCAGGAGGAGGAGGAATGGGTTTGAACTGGCAGAGGGGAGAATTAAACTGGATGTCAGGAAGAAGTTGTTTGCAGTGAGGGTGAGACACTGGCACAGGTTGTCCAGGGAGGTTGTGGAGGGTAGAAACACATAATGTGAGCTCTCTGGGCTCTCTCCAACAGCTCTGTGCCCTTCTTCTGCTGAGGACATGAGAAGAAACTTTTTTACAGTGAGGGTCACAGAGCAATGGAGCAGGCTGCCCAGAGTGGTTGTGGAGTCTCCTTCTCTGTAGACTTCCAAACCTGCCTGGATGTGCTCCTGTTTGAACTGCCCTAGGGGATCCTGCTTTGGCAGGAGGGTTAGACTCAATGATCTCTGGAGGTCCCTTCCAACCTCTAAAGTTCCATGATTCTGTAACTGGACATGGTACTGGAGGTGGAGTCTCCCTAGAGCAGAGTAAGGGGGCAGAGTCACCACCCTTACCCTTCTGGCTATGCCTTCTTCAGGTCTGAGTCTTCATCACTTTAGCCTGTGAGCAAGCCCTGGAACGATCTGGCAATCCTGCTGCCCTAAGTTTTAGGTGTCTGTTACTCATTCTCTTCTCAGAAGGCTCAGCAAACATTTTAGCCAACAGTCTCCAGTGAAGCATTTATTAAAGGTGGGGTCAAACAGAGGGCTGGCTGTGGTGGAGGAAGAGTTGGAGGAAGCGCAAAAAATAGCTGAAGTGGTTGGTTCCTGGAAGACAGAGTCTGTGATTCATCCATTTGGAAGTGAGGGAGGAGAAAGCAGTGCCAATTAAATATCACAAAAGGTTATGATAAGCATCTTAACTGTGGGGAGAGATGACAGTCCTTCAGCATCTGCATTCCCTGCAGCTGCACTCTGTGAGCTCAGGAACAGGACTGAGCATTGATGCTTTCAAAGGTTCTGTAGTCATGCTCAGTACTGGATGCAGTTGCTGAGGACTGACCGAAGAAAATGGCCTTGGAGAGGAGTTTCCAAGCACAGATCATCTTTCTGGTTCAGTGTGCAACAAACCAAGAGCATTTCAATGGCAGCCAGGTCTAGCAGGAAGAGAGAATAACTGCTCCAGTGTTAAATATTGCCAAGGAAATCCTCAAGTCCCCTTCAGAACCTCCTATAACTTTATTTCTTTTGTTTTATTGTTCATAGGTGCAAATACCAAAGGCACTCAGACCAAATAGGTCTAGGCTGGATGTTACGAGGAAGTTGTTGGCAGAGAGAGTGATTGGCATTGGAATGGGCTGCCCAGGGAGGTGGTGGAGTCACTGTGCCTGGAGGTGTTGAAGCCAAGCCTGGCTGGGGCACTTAGTGCCATGGTCTGGTTGATTGGCCAGGGCTGGGTGCTAGGTTGGGCTGGCTGAGCTTGGAGCTCTCTTCCAACCTGGCTGATTTTATGAAATGGATCAAGAGCAGTGTGGACAGCAGGGCAAGGGAGGGGATTCTGCCCCTTGGCTCTGCTCTCCTCAGACCCCACCTGCAGTCCTGGGTGCAGTTCTGGAGCCCTCAGCACAAGAAGGACATGGAACTGTTGGAGCCAGTCCAGAGGAGGCTGCCAAGATGCTCAGAGGGCTGCAACAGCTCTGCCATGAGGACAAGCTGAGAGAGTTTGAGCTCTGCAGCCTGGAGAAGAGAAGGCTTCAAAGAGACTTGGAGTGGCCTTCCAGTATCTGAAGGGTCTATAGGAAGGCTGGGGAGGCACTATTGACAAGGTCTTGTAATGACAATCCCAGCTGGATGTGTTCCTGTGTGATCTGCTCCAGGTGGTCCTGCTCTAGTGTGGGGGTCAGGCTGGATGATCTTTGAGGTGCACTTGGCCTTCATCAGAAGTTTTCAAAGCTCTCCACTTGAAAAAGGTTTGAGGAGGCAGGGATGGATGAAGACAATTTTTGAAGCAAGCAGCCAGTCTGTTTTATTTAAGCATGGATCTACTTTTCCAACTCTGCTCTGGGGGCTGACTAGATGGCCTTTGGAGGTCCTTTCCAACCCAGACCTTCCCTCAGAAAGCACATTTGCTGATGCTTTGCTTCTCAAAGAAGCTTACATGGGATCAAAGTGTCTAAACAGAAGCTGGGGCACTGCATACCTCTGAAGAACAAAGCATCCTTCAAGGCTAATTTTCAGACTCACAATTGACTCAAGCACTTAGAAACACAGAGAACCATAGAATGGTAGGGGTTGGAAGGGACCTCTGGAGATCATCTAAGTGAAACCCCCCTGCCAAAGCAGGATCACCTGGGGCAAGCTCAGTCTCATTACAAACCAATGGAGCTTAAGCACTTAATTATTTATTTTTATAAATTTAAGCAGGTCTTGGGGATAAAAATAAGACTTTTTTTTTTGGTTTTCATCCCAGCCACTTCAAAGTTGTCTCTCAGCACTCTGGGATGATTGAGTTTCCATAATATGATTATGGATGTAACAGAGCTGGATTGAAAGCTGGGCTTAGCTTTCAAACAACCTCCCCAAAACAGTTGCAGATGATGGTCAGGCCACACCTTGAGTGCTGTGTCCAGTTCTGGGCCCCTCTATTTAAGAATGATGTTGAGGTGCTGGAAGGTGTCCAGAGAAGGGCAGCAAAGTTGGTGAGGGGCCTGGAGCACAGCCCTGTGAGGAGAGGCTGAGAGAGATGGGGGTGTGCAACCTGCAGCAGAGGAGGCTCAGGGCAGAGCTCATTGCTGTCTGCAGCTACCTGAAGTGAGGCTGTAGCCAGGTGGGGTTGAGCTCTTCTGCCAGGCACCCAGGGACAAAACAAGGGGACACAGGCTCAAGCTGTGCCAGGGCAGGTTCAGGGTGGATGTTAGGAAGAAATTCTTCACAGCAAGAGTGATTGGCATTGGAATGGGCTGCCCAGGTTGGTGGTGGAGTCTCCATCCCTGGAGGTGTTTTAAAGCAGGCTCTTAATGCCATGGATAGAAGGTGTTCGGTGATAGGTTGGACTCAATGATCCTGCAGGTCCTTTCCAACCTGCTTAATACTGTGATTCTCCACTGTGCACTTTAGGTTTCTGATGCTCAGGTGAGAGGAGCATGAATGATCCCAGGGAGATGTGCATTAGGAAGGGAAGGCACCACTGGAGCTAGACATAACCCAGCTTTTCCACAGATGAATGGACATCCATAACAATTTCACTAACGAGACAAATCCAGCTACAGGCCCATTTAAAAAATGATAATGGCACTTGTCTGGCAGGTTTGTTCCTCCATGGTTCATTCAGTGACTGTTCCTTTTATTTGTTGGTTTGGTTTTTTTTTCCTACTGATATTAGCCCAGGTCTTTTTCCAGATTAAATCTTTTCACCAAAGCCACAGCATCAATTAAGACCCAATTTGAGTCATAACAGAAGGAATTCATTCATTGATTGAGCTTCAGCTCTGGCATTTGTAATGAGGGCTGTAATGCTCCTAAGATTGAAGAACCTGGACCAGTTTGATGTTGTAATCAGTCACTGCACAAACAGAAACCTAAAAGCACAGCAGGTACAAGAGAAGAGTACTTGCAGCCTGGAGGGCCAAGCAGAGCCTGGGCTGCAGCAGGAGAAGTGTGGCCAGCAGGGTGAGGGAGGGGATTCTCCCCCTCTACTCTGCTCTGGTCAGACCCCACCTGGAGTACTGCATCCAGTTCTGGAGCCCCTGGGACAAGAGGGATGTGGATGTGCTGGAGTGTGCCCAGAGAAGGGCCACGAGGATGCTCAGAGGGCTGCAGCAGCTCTGCTGTGAGGACAGACTGAAAGAGCTGGGGCTGTGCAGTGCCTTCCTGACTGATTCTGTGATTCTATGAAATAGAATCATGGAATGGTTTAGGTTGGAAGAGACCTCAAAGATATTAAGGGCAAAGATATTGGAGCTTAAATACTTAATGGACACTAAATAATATCAGTTTGAGAAATCAGTATCACAGCATGGCTTAGGTTGAAAGGGACTTTAGGGATCATCTACCCTGACTTTGCCATCGTGGGCAGGGACACCTCTCAGCTACACTCAGAGGCTCAAGGTCTCATCCAACCTGGCCCTGAGTACCTCTAAGGAGGAGATAAGCACAACCTCCTTGGGCAGCCTATTCCAGAGTCACACTGAAGAACTTTCAAAGCCCAGTCTAACTCTGCTCTCCCTCATCTTTAAACCATTCTCCCTTGTCCCCCTGTTAGATAGCCTTATGAGAAGTCCCTCTGCAGCTTTCCTGCAGTATGCCTTCAGCTACTGGCAGGCAGCTCTAAGGTCCCCTGGAATCTTCTCTTCTCCAGGCTGCACACCCCCAGCTCCCTCACCCTGTCCTCACAGCAGAGCTGCTCCAGCCCTTAGATCACCTTTGTGGCCTCCTCTGGACTTCCTGCTCCATCTCTGTGTCCTTCTTGGTACTTTATGTAAGAGCACAACACAAAGAGCTGTTTTCTGATGTATAATCAGCCTTGTGGATGAGGTCTGCAATCCACTCTGCCCACTTAGGCTGGAGTTTAAATACCACACAGAAAATGAGGTCAAGTCCACTGGACAGGAACGTTTGTGTCCCAAAAGCTTTATTACTCTCACTTGAAAGCATTACCATGGATAGGCAGAGAACTAAATATTAAATACACCCCATTAATGGGAGAATTATTTCCAATCAATGAAGCAGGACAGGTCACAAATACAGTTTCTCAATTTCCTTCTTCTAATGTACGTGGAGGAGACAGGAAGGTAGTGAATGGCCCAGGTTCAAATCCAGGGCATAAACTAGGTGAGACTTGAAACAGTCTTTAAGAATAGCTCAAGCCTCTGAAGAGAATTAGCAGGGCCTACAGTTTGAATGCATTACTGACTTCACACCAACCTTCTCCTCACTTTACAGAACTGAAGTATTTCTTTTCAAGCTCTGCTCACCAAATCTGCGCCCAGCCCACCTGGAGGTGGTTCAGGACCAGGTTGGATGCATCCCTCAGCAATTTGTTCTAGTGGGAGGTGTCCCTGCCTATGGCAGGGGGTTGGAAGTGGCTGAGCTTTGAGGTCCCTTCTGACCTAAACCATTCTGTGATGCTTCAGTGGAAAGAGAATCTACTGCTCATGGAAGTGTTGGGTAGAAGGTTGGACTTTATGATCCTAGAGGTTTTTTCCATCCTTAATGATTCTACCTTAATGACATCTCCCAGCTGATCACTGTGGAGTGGCTGACACACCTGAAGGCTGTGCTGCCATTCAGCAAGAGTTGGGCAGCCTGAAGAGTTGGGTGGGGAGAAACTGAATGAAACTCAATGAAGACAAGGATAGAGTCTTGGAAGAGAACAAGCCTGTGGAGCAGTGTAGCTTGGGGACTGAGCTGTGGAAGAGCAGCTCTGAGGAGAAGGACCCAGGAGTCCTTCCTGGTGGACAACGGGATGCCCATAAGTCAGCAATGTGCCCTTGTGGCCAAGGGGTGTATTAGAAGGGGTGTGGGTAGTAGGATAAGAGAGTTTTCCTCCATCTCTACTCTGTCCTGCTGAGGCCACATCTGGAATACTGTGTCCAGTTCTGGGCCCCTCAGGTCAAGGAGGACCTCAGGGAACTTCTTGAAAGATTCCAGCCCCAAGTTCTAGCAGGAGGTGTCCCTGCCTATGGAACTGGATGACCTTTGAGGTCTCTTCCAACCTAAACCATTCTACAATTCTAGGATGGAGCAGGCTCCCCAGAGAGGTTGTGGAGTCCCCTTTTCTGTGGAGCCTTTCAAGGCCTGTCTGGATGTGGTCCTCTGTGATCTGTGTTAGATAGGATTGTCCTGCTCTGGCAGGGGGGTTGGACTTGATGATCTCCTTGGGTCCCTTCCAACCCCTAACATCCTGTGAGCCTGTGATTACCTGTAAAGGCTTTAAAATCATAGAATCATAGAACGAACCAGGTTGGAAGAGACCTCCAAGATCATCCAGTCACCTAGATAAATGAAATGACTGAAGAGAGATCACTGGAGGTGATTCACATCAGAGAGCTCTGGATCATCCTTTACTGACAGCTTTTACACTTCTCAACTGGGGAAAAAAAACAAACCCAGGCCCAAACCACAAAGCAGTCCCTGTCTAATGCCATCTCTACATAATACACTTGAAATATGTAAGGCAGCATAAAGAGAGAGGGTTTAAACCCTGAGTTTATCAGCTCTACAGGCCCAATTTTGCAATCAGCTAAACCTACAGTACATTTTCATCAAGTGCTGCAAATCAGCAAAATATTAAATGAATCTTGAAAAAAATGATTATGAATCCACAGTTCTGTTTGACTGTATAATTCTATTTAAGATTAAAATTACTATCATAAAAAGGCCACTTTCTGAATGTAATTCCACAAAAACATCATCACAAAAGCTTTTACTGCTATTTATGTCAGAATGTATTTTAAACAGTTCTAATCATTTACCTTTGTGGACACTTAATTAAAATTACAAAACCAATTTTAATCTGTAGTCCAATTAATATGCAAATATATGCAAATGTGGTAAATCAAGGTGGTGATTAAGTTAAGGACACTCTATTTCATGTCTGCTTTAAGTGTGAAAACAAACAATCTTTTTTGTAATTGTACTGATGGATTGTGATGTTTATAGGGTTAGTATGGGGTACAAATGTTTATGCATCAACATTATGCCAAAACAAAGATTTTATACTCTGGAGTGATTTAGCATCCAGCATACATTCAGATGTAACAAAGTCATTTTGCAGTCATCTTGTGAATTAGAATAAGGTCAAAGCAAAGTTAAATTTCTATGTCATCCATTTGTATGGCTATTTAAAATTCAACAATCACTTTCTGATGTGTTAGGTAAGAGCCAAGAAGTCTCAAGAATGGCACATTATCACCCTTTATCATTTAGTGTTCATAATACACTGGTTTATCTTTGATACTATTACAGAAATAGTTCTCCCATTAAGGTGCAAAGATATTCATCCTTTTTAACCCCTTTCCCTCCAGGAGCTCCAGTTCCTTCATCTGCAGCCAAAGGTTCGCACAGCAGCTAGGGTTCCTCTAGAGATCACAGTATCACAGTATCACCAAGGTTGGAAGAGACCTCACAGATCATCAAGTCCAACCCTTTACCACAGTGCCCAAGGCTAGACCATGGCACCAAGTGCCACATCCAACCTTGCCTTGAACTGCCCCAGGGACGACGACTCCACCACCTCCCCAGGCAGCCCATTCCAGTGTCCAATGACTCTCTCAGTGAAGAACTTTCTCCTCACCTCGAGCCGAAATTTCCCCTGGCGCAGCCTGAGGCTGTGTCCTCTTGTTCTGGAGCTGGCCACCTGAGAGAAGAGAGCAACCTCCTCCTGGCCACAACCACCCTTCAGGTAGTTGTAGACAGCAATAAGGTCACCTCTGAGCCTCCTCTTCTCCAGGCTAAACAACCCCAGCTCCCTAAGCCTCTCCTCGTAGGGCTTGTGCTCGAGGCCTCTCCCCAGCCTCGTCGCCCTTCTCTGGACACGCTCAAGCATCTCAATGTCCTTCCTAAACTGGGGGGCCCAGAACTGAACGCAGTACTCGAGGTGTGGTCTGACCAGTGCAGAGTACAGGGGCAGAATGACCTCCCTGCTCCTGCTGACCACACCACTCCTGATGCAGGCCAGGATGCCACTGGCTCTCTTGGCCACCTGGGCACACTGCTGGCTCAAAAGATGAGGGCTGTGCTCACCAAGTATTCCTCAGGTGCCCATTCTTGCACCCATTTTCCACCCCTTCTGTCCCCCACCTCTTGCTGACCTTGCTCCTTCCCCTTGGCCTCAAGGAAAACCTATCTGTTGCTCTTCACAGGAGCAAACGTTAGGAAAGGCTTCTTTATAGCAAGGGTGGTGAGACACTGGCACAGGTTGCCCAGGGAGGTTGTGCAGCACAGAATCACCCAATGTGATCTTTGAGGCTATGGAGTCTCCTTCTCTGGAGCCTTTCAAAGCCTGTCTGGATGTGTTCCTGTGTGCCCTGAGCTAGACTGTATGGTCCTGCTCTGGCAGAGGGGTTGGACTGGATGATCTCTTTGGGTCCCTTCCAACCCCTGACATCTGTGATGCTGAAAGCAAAATAACCTCTGCTGAGGCATTTCCTTGGTTTGCAGGGGAGCATGTGGAAAACAAGGGATAGTTGTGTCTGGAGAGAAAAATACTGAGAGACAGGCTGAGGGAGCTGGGATTGCTCAGCCTGGAGAAGAGGAGGCTCAAGGCAAACCTCAATGCTGTTTCCAACTACCTGAAGGGAGGCTGTAGCCAGGTGGGGTTGGACTCTTCTGCCAGGCAACCAGGAACAGAACAAGGGGACACACTCTCAAGCTGTGCCAGGGCAGGTCTAGGCTGGATGTTAGGAGGAAGTTGTTGGCAGAGAGAGTGATTGGCATTGGAATGGGCTGCCCAGGGAGGTGATGGAGTCACCGTGCCTGGAGGTGTTGAAACAAAGCCTGGATGAGGCACTTAGTGCCATGGTCTAGCTGACTGGATAGGGCTGGGTGCTAGGTTGGGCTGAATGAGCTTGGAGGTCTCTGCCAACCTGCGTGATTCTATGATTCTAAGGAGCAAGCATCACAAACCCCCAAAACACTTTCTCCAAGTTTCCTTTAGGCATCATAGGGCAGCAGAAATCACATCTCTTGTGGGAAAAAAACCCAAACCCTCACCCTCTTTCTTCTGCTGGCTCTTTTTCAAGTCTTCTTTCATGTCTGAGATAGAATCCTCCTGTAAATTGTGATTTAGTGCCTTAAAAGGAGACCTTCAGTTACCTATTATTTCACAGTGATTTAAATTACTAGGTTTCTTAAGTTTCTGACCTCCTGTATTCTGTGATGTATTTGAAACACTTTGACTCTTAGGAACCATTTAATTAAATAGATAATAACTGCACATTTGTCCTACTTGCCATTCACCAAAGTTCAGTTCCAGTCCTACTCCTGAAACTGCCCTGCAAGCCTGTCAGTCACCAGCTTTGCTTTCAAAGTAGTGGGTGAAAAGAAGGTGTCCTTAATTATTTTGTGTTGTATTGACGGCATCAACATCTAAGTGTCATTGTCAATGCTGAGGAATAAATCAGGATTTAATTTGTGGGGACTGATCAAAAAAGTTTATATAGATCATGGCTCAGGGCAGAGCTCATTGCTGTCTACAGCTACTTGAAGGGAGGCTGTAGCCAGGTGGGGTTGGGCTCTGCTGCCAGGCAACCAGCAACAGAACAAGGGGACACAGTCTCAAGCTGTGCCAGGGGAGGTCTGGGCTGGATGTTAGGAGGAAGTTGTTGTCAGAGAGAGTGATTGGCATTGGAATGGGCTGCCCAGGGAGGTGGTGGAGTCACCGTGCCTGGAAGTGCTCAAGCAAAATGTGAACAGCACTTAGTGCCATGGTCTGGTTGATTGGCTAGGACTGGGTGCCAGGTTGGACTGGATCAGCTTGGAGGTCTCTTCCAACCTGGTTGATTCTATTATTTTATGGAATCAGGATGGAAGAGACCTCAGAGATCATCTAATCCAACCTCTCCACTCCAGGCAGGGACACCTTTTAACTAAATTCAGATGCTCAAGGATACATCCAGCCTGGTCTTTAACACCCTCAGGCAGGAGGCAGCCACAGCCTCCCTAGGCAGCCTACTCCAGAGTCTCACCACCCTCAGACTGAAGAACTTTATCCTCAGCTCCAAACCATTCCCCTTGGCCTGTCTCAGATCCCCTCAGCACAAGTCCCTCTGAAGCCTTCCTGCAGGATCCCTTCAGGCTCTGGCAGCAGCTCTGAGGTGCCCCTGGAGCCTTCTCCTCTACAGGCTGCACCCCCCCAGCTCCCTCAGCCTGTGCTCACAGCAGAGCTGCTCCAGCGTTGTGGCCTCCTCTGGACTCACTCCAAAGCTCTGTGTCCTTCTTATGCTGGGGACAGCAGCACTGGAGGCAGGACTGGAGGTGAGGTCAGAGCAGAGGAGAGCCAAGAGGCACAATCCCCTCTCTTGCCCTGCTGCCCACACTCCTCTGGCTTCAACCCAGCACACAGCTGCCTGCCGGGCTGCAGGAGGGCACTGCTGGTTCATGAAGAGCTTCAACACATCCAAGTCTCTTTCTTATGAGCTACTCTTAACCTACTCTGCACCCAGCCTGGAATTGTGCCTGGGATTGGCCTGACAGATTCTCAGATGACAGAAATTGCTGTAACTGACTTCCAGGGAACTGCAGCCCCTTCAGGCAGCTGAAGAGCTGGGCCACAAACCATGGGGCATGTGTGATGAAACAAAGCACTTAGAAAAGTTGATCTGTCTGCCTTCTGCAGCCTGTGTCACAGGGAATGGATTACAGTCATCAGGAAAGAAAAGTTCTCAGAGCTGCATAGGAAATGAGACAGAAAACTCTGCCTTCAGCTCAGCACTGTGCTGTAGTTTGGTTACAAGATTTATGGCAAACTGCTGCCCAACACATCACAAAGTAGGCATCCACTTGGCCCTTTGGCTCTGTCACTGGAGTCTCTCTCAGCATCAGATGCCTATTTTTCAGAATCCAAGAACCCATGTCAGCACTAAACCACTCTCATATGCTTGATGGACCTTCCCCAGGTCTGCAGCAGGACCATTTGCTTTCTGGCTCTATTTCAGAAAGTTTGAAGACAAATCAATCCTTGCTGGACTCAGCAGTGCCCATGCCATGAACCTCTGTTTGGAGAGTAAATGCATCTCTGACTTAGAATCATAAGGTCATAGAATTAGTCAGGGTTGGAAAGGACCACAAGGATCAGCCAGTTCCAACCACCCTGCCATGGGCAGGGACACCTCATGCAACATCAGGCTGCCCACAGCCTCATCCAGTCTGGCTCTAAACACCTCCAGCAATGAGGCTTCCACCACCTCCCTGGGCAACCCCTTCCAGGCTTTCACCACCCTCATGCTGAACAACTTCTTCCTAACATCCAGGCTGAATCTACCCTGGGTTGAAAAATGTCTGTGTGTAGATCACTGCTTTTGTTTTCCACAATCTGAGAATGAGCAGAGGGCTGGAGCTGCTCTGCTGTGAGGAGAGACTGAGGGAGTTAGGGCTGTTAGGTCTGGAGAGGAGAAGCCTCCCAGGGGACCTTCTTGTGGCCTTGCAGTATCTTAAGGGAGATACAAAAAAGCTGGGGAGGGACTTTTTAGGCTGTCAGGGAGTGATAGTACTGAGGGGAATGGAACAAAGCTGGAAATGAGAAGATTCAGTCTGGATGTTAGGAAGAAGTTGTTCAGCATGAGGGTGGTGAGAGCCTGGAAGAGGTTGCCCAGGGAGGTGGTGGAAGCCTCATTGCTGGAGGTGTTTAAGGCCAGGCTGGATGAGGCTGTGGGCAGCCTGATATAGTGTGAGGTGTCCCTGCCCATGGCAGGGTGATTGGAACTGGCTGATCCTTGTGGTCCCTTCCAACCCTGACTGATTCTATGATTCCTTCAATTTCCCATAAACTCATCATCGGTATCACTCCCTATATTAACAGAGAGTCCAAAAGCTGGAGGCAAATGATGTTGTTTGTCTTGTTCCTTGTGGTATTTCTCCTGCCACATGCCATAAAATATTTTGACAAGCACAAGACTATTTCACCAGATGAACAAAAGCAATGAGCTACAAAATGGGCTTGTTTATGAGAACGGCGACATGTTATCCTCATTCATTTGGTCCAGGAAAGGCCACAGATTGGTCAAGATCAAGGAAATTATCACTGCTTTGACAGAAAAGCAGATGTAGAAGGTTGAAAATCTGACATTTATTAGTAATTTTATTTGATTTTTTTGTGTATTAGAAAATAAACCTCACAAAGGCAAAGTTTCTACATGCTGTGCCTCCAGAATGATCAGCTCTGGCTGGGGCACTTAGTGCCATGGTCTGGTTGATTGGTCAGGACTGGGTGCTAGGTTGGACTGGATGAGCTTGGAGGTCTCTTCCAACCTGCTTGATTCTATGACTCTAAGAACTCCATAGCTGTGAGAAGCCAGGCAAAGAGAAGCCTGATGATAGGGCTGCTTGCTGCTCAGAAAATGAGTGAGCACCTCAGCAGCACCACTTTGATTTACTTCATTGCTCTCTGCAACTCCCTGAAAAGAGGAAAGGGTTGGCTTCTTCTATTATCAGGTGATAGAAGGAGAGGAAATTGCCTCAAGTTGCACCAGGGGAGGTTTAAGTTGGAGATGAGGTAATATTTCTTTATGGAAAGAATGGCCAAGCATTGGAACAGGCTGCCAAGGGATAGGAATAGGTTGCCCAAGGAGAAGGTGAACTCACCACTCCTGCAAGAAACATGTGGCCATGGCACTTTGGGACATAGATTAATCATCATGGTGGTGCTGGGTGGTTGGATTAGATGATCTTAGAGGGCTTTTTGAGCCCAAACAACACCATGCTTCTATGAGGGTGCTGGGGGTGTGCAGCCTGGAGAAGAGGAGGCTCAGGGCAGACCTCATTGCTGTCTACAGCTGCCTGAAGGGAGGCTGTAGCCAGGTGGGGTTGGGCTCTTCTGCCAGACAACCAGCAACAGAAGAAGGGGACACAGTCTCAAGCTGTGCCAGGGCAGGTCTAGGCTGAATGTTAGGAGGAAGTTGTTTGCAGAGAGAGTGATTGGCATTGGAATGGGCTGCCCAGGGAGGTGGTGGAGTCGCTGTGCCTGGGGTGTTGCAGCCAAGCCTGGCTGGGGCACTTAGTGCCATGGTCTGGGTGATGGGACAGGGCTGGGTGCTAGGTTGGACTGGGTGAGCTTGGAGGTCTCTTCCAACCTGCTTGATTCTATTCTATTCTATTTCATTCCATCCTATGGTTCTGCATATAGGCAGGGCCCTGAGAGAGCACATAGCTACTGGCAACCAGGATGATGCAGTAAAAGGTTAAGTTGTGTGGCTGAAGTTGTTTATGCATTTCACCTCTCTGCCACCAAGTGAACAATGCAGAGTCCAAAATTAGAAGCATGTGGGTTCTAGTCTGGGATGCTTCTGGACGAGCCTATTTAAACTTCACATGAACCTGGGGGAGATGACAATAGAAAAGGTTGTTGTGGGAAGTCCTGGTGCACAGGAATAGCAGTGCTGAGAAAGGATACAGCTCCACCTTCCCACTTAAGTGTCAGATACAAAAGAAACATCAAAACTAACACGGGAAGAGCCATGACAGCAACCACTTCACACGCAGCTCTGCATCTATGTGGTACAAACCCCAGACAGGCTAAGCACTGAACCACAGAGAACCTCGGTAAGACCAAACATTAGCGTCCCAGGGCAGGTTGGACTGGGCTCTGAGCAGCCTCATTTAGTTGAAGATGTCCCTGCTCACTGCAGGAGGCTGGGACTAAATGACCATTGAAGGTCCCAACCCAAACCATTGGATGATTTCTTCCACACTACCCACATCAGTTCTGATGTTACTCTGAGCATGAGACCATTGATGGTAAGGATGCTGAGGATGGTTTCCTGCCAGCTGGCAGCTCCTGTAGAGGTGTGGTTTGAATCTCACTTCCCAGCACTGTGACACTTAGAATGTTTTGTTAAATCACTTTGTGCCTTTGTACAAATTGCAGTTCAGAGGTAGAAAAAGAAACTGAGTCGAGGGTGCTGCAGTGGATGCTGGCTTTCTGCACCTAGGTTTGCTTCCTCAGCTTCACAAGGTCGGCCTTCAACTCTACCTGTGCAGTCCTAGCACAGACACTCACTCTCAAGACTGTTGGTTTAAGAGACAAAATCATGTAGTGGCACAACTTCAGGCCTGACTTCAACCAAAACACTGATGGATGCTTTCAGTGCCACAAAATGATGTACGTGAGCCTGAATGAAGAGCTGCTTGCAGAGACCTTTGTGCTAAGCATTCATCTCAAAAGAACTCCAAATATTTCTGTTCAGCAGCTTTGCTTACCTTTTCCTATGGTCACAGCTCCTGAGTGATGCACTCACAAAGCCTCTGGTGACTTCAGGATCAGATCTCCTGCACAGGGACTATGCATTGCAGAGCAAATGCTACAAGGGACTGAGGGAGCTGAGGTTGTTCAGTCTGGAGAGGAGAAGGCTCCCAGGTGACCTTCTTGTGGCCTTGCAGTATCTTAAGGAGGCTCCATGAAGAATTTCCTCCTAAAATTCAGCCTAGACCTCCCCTGGCACAGCTTGAGGCCGTGTCCCCTTCTTCTGGTGCTGCATGCCTGGCAGCAGAGCCCAACCCCACCTGGCTACAGCCTCCCTTCAGGTAGCTGTAGACAGCAATGAGCTCTGCCCTGAGCCTCCTCTGCTGCAGGCTGCACACCCCCAGCTCCCTCAGCCTCTCCTCACAGGGCTATGCTCCAGGCCCCTCCCCAGCCTTGCTGCCCTTCTCTGGACACCTTCCAGCACCTCAACATCTCTCTTGAATTGAGGGGCCCAGAACTGGACACAGCACTCAAGGTGTGGCCTGAGCATTCCTCTGGCTGCAGCCCAGCAGGCAGCTGCCTGCTGGGCTGCATGAGGACACTGCTGACTCCTGGGGAGCTCCTCAGTTCCTGAGACCTTAGCTGCTCTTTACATCTGTATTGACTTCACACCTTTAGAAACAAGCAAAGCACAGCTCCTCACCCCTGCAGCAGTCAGAGATACATCTGAAACCCAGTTACATTTACGAGTACACTCTAATTCTCCAGACCTAAAAGAACTGCTTGTTCCCAATCATCTATTTGGTCAGACAGCAGTGGTGCTTTTCCTCTCTGGGATGAACCTGATTCATCTGCACTAATTTATCCCATGCAGAAGAATGGGATTTAAAAACAATATTTAAACAACACTGAGGATAACAACTAAAAGGTGCCCACTAGAGACATATTTAGATGCCTGCTAAATATATTTACCTAAAGTCAACAATCAAGTTTTATTTGGCAATTCCACGTTTTAAAGCTCAATTAGGCCAAAAAGGAGGATGCTGCTTCTGCCTGCAAGCCTGCCTGCATTCATTTATTGTTCAGTTCACAGTCTCTGAATACAACACAATCCTCCAACGGAGTCAGCTTTCATAATTCAGCAGTACAAAGTCTGCAAACACATGTAACCTAGATCCATATTTCACAGTGACAGCATATGATAGCAGAATGTGAAGTATTAATGCTAGTGTCACTACAGTCCTACACTCTACTGCACTTTAAGAGAAAGCAGCTGCTGAGATGAAATGTGTGCCAACTGTCTGAAGACAGAAACATAAGAAACATTCCTTCTGTTACAAAGGGAGAGACACACACAAACAGACTTTCTTTTAGACTCAACAAGCACAAAGTTTCTTACTTTCGCCTTTTACATTTCTATTTCAAAACCGCTCGCGAGCTGCAGGGATGGGGGGGGGGGAGTGGGGGTGGTGGAGAGACGTGCCTGGATGGAAGCCACAGCCTCAGCCGTGCAGCAGCTCTTGAAGCAGAGGAAGGTTGGCTGAAGGTGATGCATTGGCACGGGAAACAGCTGGAATGGTGACACCAGCCTGGCACGGCTCGCCAAAATCACTGCTACGGGCAGGAAAACTCAGCTCCCGGCAAGTGTCCCACGAGACACGAGGCTTAATGGCAGGAGGAGGAGGAGAAATGGCTTTAAACTGGCAGAGGGGAGATTGAAACTAGATGTTAGGAAGAAGTTGTTTGCAGTGAGGGTGGTGAGACGCTGGCACAGGTTGCCCAGGGAGGCTGCAGGTGACAGAAAGCACAGAATGTGCCTCCCTCGAGGCGTTCAGGACCCGCTTGGATGTGGCCTTGACTGACCTGTTCTAGTGGAAGGTGTCCCTGCCTATGGCAGAGGGTTGGAACTGGATGAGCTTTGAGGTGTCTTCCAGCCTAACCCATTCTGTGTGCTTGCCCAGCATGCTGGCACAATCCTGGAATGAAGGAGTGCTGTGGGTTGGAAGGCAACTTTAAAAATCACCTAGCCCAAGCCTTGTGGCCTTTCAGTATCTTAAGGGAGATACAAGAAAGCTGGAGAGGGACTCTTTAGGCTGTCAGGTAGATATAGGAGTGGAACAAAGCTAGAAAAGGGTAGATTCAGCCTGGATGCTAGGAAGAAGTTGTTCAGCATGAGGGTGGTGAAAGCCTGGAAGGGGTTGCCCAGGGAGGTGGTGGCAGCATCATCCCTGGAAATGTTTAAGGTCAGGCTGGACAAGGCTGTGGGCAGCCTGATGTAGTGTGAGGTGTCCCTGTCCATGGTAGGGTGGTTGGAACTGGCTGATCCTTGTGGTCCCTTCCAACCCTGACTGATTCCATGATTCTAAGCCCTCTGCAGTGAGCAGGGACACCTTTAACAACATCAGGTAGGAGATGCTTTAGGACTCCATCCGGCTGAGTCTAGCCTGGGTTATTTCACTGGGGGTAACGTGGCAAGAGGAGTAACTCCCAAACCATCATAAGGACCTTCCAAAATCTGAAGCTCTTTGACTGCCACAGCAGTGCACACCTGCCCTGCCTGCAAACGCCTTCACCCTGCCCCATCCTCGCGCACTGCGGCACGCACCCGCGCCCCAGAGTTCTCCTCATCAGACTAAGAGACGCACTACAGAACCTGGCAATTGGCTGAAGGAGCTGCCCTTTTTTCATCTGTTCCCTACATAAAGATGGATGGAGAACCTGCCCTCCTTGATTTATGCCCAGTCCTGGAGCAAGCCTCACCAGACGCTCCCCCACGTGCCGTACCGCCACCTTTCCAGCCGAGCGCTACAATAAGAGCGTGACATAATCTGAAACGTTTGGCTGTAATTCACTTAAAAACTAGTACAACCTCATTGACCTCCTTATCAAACAATTTATAGCGCATTTAGAGGCTGGACAATGAAACAGAGGAGGCAAGGTATTAATGGTGACACTCTTTGGCAAGCTCATAGTGCAGTTCATTCAAAAGGCAATTTTAAAATTGAATGAAGAGGTTTGACTCGGCAATAAAAACAGCCACAATGCCAGTGAGCAGTACTTAGGAGGAAAGCCTCTAATTATCCTATTTATAAATCAACAGCAATTTTACTGATGACTTCTTCTCAAACTTGATTAAAATAACTCTCCCCCCCCCCTTTACAAAAAAAAAAAAAAAGGGGGGGGAAATTAACAAATAATCAGATCAGAGTTGAGTTTATTAAATTAGGATCCGCGATGATTATTGATTCCCTTCATCAACCAAAACCCAACAGTAACAAAATCCAACTTGGGGGACAAGGAGGAGACAACATTTTTTAAGAGAAACATTTGTACACCACTCTGCAACGTAATTATAGTGCTGCCCTTGGGGAAGGGGATTTTATTTTATAATGAGAATGTTTACACTGTTATGGGGTTCAATCTATCTGGGAGGGAAGGTTAAACTTCTTTCCATTAAAGACAGCCTTATAATGAAAAGCTCTGAGAGGAGAATGGAGTCTAATATAGTAGATGTAATGGCCTATTAAATGATTCACACACACAAAATGAATCAAATTCATTGTATCTCACTGCTCTTTTATGACAAAAAATTGTTGGGGGGGGGTTGGAAATAAAACTATTGTGGAGATAATTGCATATTGCATATATTGTATTACTGTCACTACTATTCTTACTTGGGTGACCCAGAGCCTACATTTTAGGTACATTAATAGGACATTATGTTTTAAATACTTTATAGTGTTGGAATGTTGCACACACACACACAAAATCTTACTTTCACTCTGAAGGCAAAAAAAATTCAATTTAGGCTTAAAGTCATGCTGCAATTCTGCATCATTCTCTTTCAATTAAGTTTTTGCATACATTCTTTATGATGTCATTTCTACATTCCTGCAACAGATGTTTGTTTATATCCTAATTTACTAAAATGCTGCTGTACTAGTTGCTGCTATTTGCAGTGGTAACCTCTACGAGGATCTCGTGTTCCCCAAGCATGGGACAATAAATGCCTCCTTAAACCCCTCCCCTTCGCCTGCTACTAAAGATTACCATGTCATAGAATCAAGCAGGTTGGAAGAGACCTCCAAGCTCAGCCAGGCCAACCTAGCACCCAGCCCTTGCCAATCAGCTAGACCATGGCACTAAGTGCCTCATCCAGGCTTTGCTTCAACACCTCTATGGATAGTGACTCCACTGCCTCCCTGGGCAGCCCATTCCAATGCCAATCACGCTCTCAGACAACAACTTCCTCCTAACATCCAGCCTAGACCTCCCCTGGCACAACTTGAGGCTGTGTCTCCTTCTTCTGTTGCTGGTTGCCTGGGAGAAGAGCCCAACCCCACCTGGCTACAACCTCCCTTCAAGTAGCTGTAGACAGCAATGAGCTCTGCCCTGAGCCTTCTCTTCTGCAGGCTGAACAACCCTAGCTCCCATGGCATAGAATGGTTTAGGTTGGAAGAGACCTCAAAGCTCAGCCAGTCCCAACCCCCTGCCACAGCAGGCCACTATAAGGTCTGCTCAAAGCCTTCTCTTCTCTGGGCTGAAGAAACCATAGTCCCCCTCTAAAGAGAAATAAATATCTATTTATTATATGTTAGAATAGAGTTAGATAATGCTTGGACTCAGTGACCTGAAAGGCCTTCCCCAGCCAACACAACCCTGTGGTATCACAGAATCACAGCATGTCAGGGGTTGCAAGGGAGCTCAGAAGGTCATCCAGTCCAACCACCCTGCCACAGCAGAGCCACCCAGGGCAGGTCACACAGGAAAGCATCCACGCTGGATTTGAATGTCTCCAGAGAAGGAGACTGCAACTTCTCTGGGCAGCCTGCTCCGGGGCTCTGGCACCCTCACAGTGGGCAGGGACACCTTCCACTAGAGCAGGCTGCTCAAAGTTCCATCTAACCTGGCCTTGAATATTTCCAGAGGAGGGGCACCCCCAATCATTCTGGGCAACCTGTTCCAGCATCTCACTCTCACAGTAAACCATTTCTTTCTCATATCTAGTATCCATCTGCCCTCTTTCAGTTTGAAACTGTTAATCCTCATCCTATCACTCCACTGCCTGTTAGAGGTCCTCTCCTTCTCTATCATTCTTCTAGGCCCCCTTTAAGTATGGAAAAGGCAAAAGAATCCCTCCCCAAGAGCCTTCTCCAGGCTGAAAAATCCCAACTCTCTCAGGCTGTCCTCATATAAGAGATTTTCAGAACCCTCCAATTATTTTTGGAACAGCTCCACGAGCTCCATGTCTTTCTACTCCAGACCAGCCCCAACAGGTCCATATCTTTCTTATTCTGTTAAAACAGGGGCAAGGAAAATCAATTCCAACCTATTTTCATTACAGGAAGTAAGGTGGGGGGCATTACACTTTTATGCTCCTCTTTTTGGAACTCAAAATAACAAAACCAACCCAAATTCTATAGCCTGGAGTGAGATCAGCTTCTCCTGCAGCCCATGGCTCCCTCCAGAAGGCAAAGCCCCGTTCCTAAGCGCCATTCACCTGCTGTCAAAAGCAACTGCAACAGCACCAATTCATCATTCACAACTCATTGAGGCATCCAGTATGTGAAGGTGAGAAATTAGAAGAGCATCTATTTTCAGAAGAAAAAGAAGTGGTGAAGTAAACAGCAATTCATTTCCCTTGCTTATAGAAATAAAGACACACTGTCGAGCATGAAGTTCTACCCGGGAACGAGATCTTTCCTATTAAGATGCACAAAGTAACCATGCACAAGGATGTGATACATAAAGAGATGCAGAAATTAGCAAGGAAGAAGGTAGTAAACATAAATGAAAAATGGTTAGGGTTATTGAGGCCAATATTAGTTTGTTTTCCGAGGGTGCAGCAGCAGAGACTAGAGAGGGAAGTCTGAAAGGCAGCTCAATAGTTAGAGATCAGGCAAGAGGGAAATTAGCCCATTAAATAAATGAACTCCTAATTTACCAGTGAAGGAGCCACTCAGAGAGGGTTTCCAGCAGCAATCAAAGGCAGACAAGGTAGACTTTTTGAAAGGATGAACTGAACAGTTTCACGTTGCAAGACTACAGGCCTTGCTCAACATTAACTACACTACTTGGAGCAAAATGATACCAATAAGATACATTATCCAGCAGATGCTTTTCAACTCAGTCATTTAGGACAGCGTGGCTGGGGAATGAGCCTTCATTCAGCAACCACTAACAGTGAAGGTTCCTCAAATCAGACATTTATTTTCTTCCCCTCCTGGTATCTGCTGCCAGAACTTGCCTTCTCCTCTCTTTTTATGAAGACTTGATTACCCATACTTCAGGCAACATTATTCTGCACTAGGACATTACTGACACATCACACTCCTTAATGGTTGCTCATAGCTATGCTCTGCATGGAGGGATGAGCTGCACGTGCTCCCTACTCATTGCATTTGAGTGTCTGTACTTGCCCAACCACTGCTCCTCTAGATTAAGAGCAATATTGAGCCAATTCCCCTCATGAAGGGTTAAGAGAGAGAAAAGTAAATAACAGCTTGGACTTCTGAACACAGGGAGTGAGCAGGTCAGATTTCACAGAACCACAGAATCACTAAGGCTGGAAAAGGCCTTTAAGATCACAGAGTCCAACCATAACCCAGCTACCACAGCCACTAAACCATAACCTGAAGGCCCACACCTACAGCTTGAACACCTCCAGGGATGGTGACAACTCCACCACTTCCCTGGGCAGCCTGTTCCAACCCCTCACCACTCTCTCACTAAAGAAGTTTTTCCTCATGCCCAACCTGAACCACCCCTGGCACAACCTAAACCCATTTCCTCTTGTCTTATCACTGCTTACCTAGGAGAAGAGGCCAACACCAGCCTCACTCCTACCTCCTTTCAGCAAGTTGTGGAGAGCAATAAGATCTCCCCTTAGCCTTCTCTTCTCCAGATGGAACAACTCCAGCTCCCTCAGCTCATATGATGCCTTCCAAACCCCTCACCAGCCTCACTGCTCTTCTCTGGACACTCTCCAGCACCTCGATGTCCTTCCTATCCTGTAGCACCCAGAGCTGAACCCAGTACTCAAGCCGTAGCCTTGCCAGAGCTGAGTACAGAGGCACAACCACTTCCCACGTATCCAAGCAAAGCATCTTCATCATTGTGAGGCACTCCCTTGGTTAATTAACACTGGCTCTTGAGATTTCACATTAACAAAATGCTTTCCAAACCCCAGTTTTCCCAAGGAAAAAAAAATCCATTTGTTTCCTTTCATAGGCTCATAGAATCAACCAGGTTGGAAGAGACCCCCAAGATCTCTACCACTCAGCCCTAGCCAATCAACCAGGCCATGGCACTGTTGTGGCCAAAGTGTAGAACTTTGCACTTAGCCTTGTTCAGTCTCATCCCACTGGCCTCTGCCCACCCATCCAGCCTGGCCAAGTCCCTCTGCAGGGCTCTCCTACCCTCCAATAGAGCCACACCTGCTCCTAGCTTGGTGTCACCTGCAAACTTACTGATGCTGGACTCAATCTTCTGGTCTAGATCATCAATAAAGATATCCAACAGGACTGTGCCCAGCACTGACCCCTAGGGCACACCACAAGTGCCAGTGGCCAACTGGATGTGGCACCATTCACCACCACTCTCTGGTCAGCCAGTTCCTGACCCACATCAGAGTGGATCTGTCCATGCCACAAGCTGCCAGTTTTGCTGGGAGCTGCTTGTGGCAGACTGTGTCAAAGGCTTTGCTGAAGCCCAGGTAGAGGCCTTTTAAAAGAGGGAGTCCCAGCTGATGGCTCACAACATACTTCTACCTTTCCAATCTGAATTTCACAGGAATAAAACAAACCACAAATGAAAGTGCTTGTAGCAGGCACGTCGAAGCTTTCTTCTTCTATTAGCATATCAGTCTGCAATCATAACTAGATCAATGGGGGAGATAGCTGCTTAAAAAGAGCACCACTCTTCCTTTTGTCAGAAATTCATTACTTTTTATTAGGGTCACTGCTCAAAAACTTCAAAACACCATATGGACCTAATTGTGGTTTATTTGGGGGGAGGGGAAAAAAAAAGGAAAACAACAAAAAAGGAAGACACTGTAGAAGAATTGAGGCATTACATTCTACAACTGCATTACTTTCATCCTCTCTGGTTTGTTACTGTGTCATTAAAGGCAACTTGAGAGAGTGAAGAATTACAGTGTCATGTGTACGGGCTAGCAGATTAATAACAAAGCACACTCAAGTTTAAAGGTACCTACCAGCTGCTTCCACTGGTCTGTGCAAACATGCTGGGAGCAGATCTATCTGACCAGTGGGGAGAGCACTGTGCTCTGCCACACGCCACGGGCAGCCAAGGTGCTGCCAAAAGGGCTTTCCATCGCTCGCTGCTGAAGCGCACCAATGGCACAGCTCAGCCCGGTCGCGGCGGCTGCGGTGCACAGCGCAGCTCAACTGATGCTCAGTGTCACTAGGGGAGGGATGCTCTGATAGCAGCGCAGATGCTGCCAGAACCATGGGCACACACATTGTGTGCCAGAAATAGTGGCAAACTTTATGGTTTCCAGGCACTGTTTGCCAGGACAAAAAAAACCACTTAAAATTCCTACCTCTTCTCCTCCTCCTAACTCTACCTCTTCTCCTATTATTATTATCATTATTATTATCATCATCAGTATTATTATTGCTGCTGTTGTTGTTATTATTATCACTAATTAATATGCAGAATACAGAATTAACCAGGTTGAAAAAGACCTTTAGGATCAAGTGCAACCTATCACCTAACCCCTCTAATATAATTATTAATTACAATGCTAATGCAATAATAAGTATATGTTAATACATAACTTAAAACAATAAAATATAATAAAAATATATTAAAATACAATAAATCTAAACCCAAACACAATTGAAATGTATTAATAATCATAATAATTATTATTGACTATGACATATTATTGATTATAATTATAGCATTAATTATATTAACTGTGTGAATTTATTATATTATCAATACAATAATTAATATTGATAGTAATTTATTAATAACTAATCAATGAAATAACTACCATAGTAATCATAAGGATGATGATAATAACAATAATTGTAGTCATAGTAATAATAAAAGCTAAAAGTTTTTCACCAAGAGAGTGGTCAGCGACTGGAATGGGCTGCCCAGGGAGGTGGTGGAAATGACCAAGAAGATGAACTTAACTTACAGTTCTATCTCCTATCCATGCTCCATGAAAGAATACAAATAATCACTGAACCACAGAGTGCTGGGGGTTGGAATGGACCTCCAAAGCTCATCCAGTCCAAGCTCCCTGACAGAGCAGCATCACCCAGGGACACAGCCAGGTGGGCTTGGAAAGGCTCCAGAGAAGGAGGCTCCACAACCTCTGGGCAGCCTGCTCCAGGGCTCCAATACCCTCACACAAAGTTTCCTCTCCTGTTCCTGTGGCACCTCCTCTGCTCCAGCTTGCCCCCAGCGCCCCTTGCCCTGCCCTTGGCCACCCCTGGGCAGAGCCTGGCTGTGTCCTCCCAACACTGCCCTGCACATCTTTAGCTCAGCACTGAGGGCAGCCCTCAGGCTGCTCTGCTGCCAGCTGCCAGCCCCAGCTCCCTCAGCCTGGCCTCACAGGAGATGCTCACTGCCTGCAGCAACTTGGGGGCTCTGTGCTGGCCTCTCTGCAGCAGTTCCCTGAGGTCCTTCTTGACCTGAAGGGCCCAGAAGTGGACACAATACTCCAAATGTGGCTTTAGCAGGGCAGAGGAGAGAGGGAGATGAATCTCTCTCCACCTCTTCACCCACCCCTTTCTAATACACTTTTTTAGCCACAAGGGCACCTTGCTGGCACCATTTATATAAACCCCAGTATATAAACCCCAGTTTAGGCACCCAGCAAGGGTTGAACCTCTCTCTTCCATATACAGTCACATAATTCAAGATGGGCAATTTCAAAACAGACAGCAGAAGTGAACCCTGAAATCAAAAGCCCTATGATGAAGTTTAAGGCAGGCCAGATAAAATTTCAGTCACTGAAAGGAATTACTGCATTAAAAAGTCCTTCTTCCTTTGATTCATTTGCTTCTAGCACAGATTGAGGCAATTTTAGTATTAAAACTGCTCTCTGCTCCTGAATGAATATGAAAGAACTATACAGGCTCATCAAAACAAGACAGTTAAAATCACTCTGGCTCCAGTGAGTTCACCAGAGGAATCTCATCCAAATGCTTCAGCCAGCAAAAGCAAACTGAGGCCAGTCCAGAAGGATACCTGCAAAGCCTCAAGAGTCAAACATTTTGCTTGAAGATAGTCATAGAATAGAACCATAGAATGGTTTAGAAGGGACCTCAAAGATCAGCCAGTTCCAAGCCCTTGCCATAGGCAGGGACACCTCCCACTAGAACAGGCCTCATCTAACCTAGATCTTAACACCTCCTTGGGCAACCTGTGCCAGTGTCTCACCACCCTCACTGCAAACAACTTCCTAAGAAGAAAACATCACAAGCATTTGGTTAGAAGTTGTCCCTGAAGCACAAACCAGCTGATACTTTCCTCAAGCACTGTGGTCGTCAGCCCTTGGTACCATTTCAGTTTGAGTTGAGTTCTGAAGGATTCTCAGGCTACCATGAAACAGCAGAGGCCGAGAGAGATGTTCCAAGAACTCCAGCATGTCAGAAGAGAAGGGAGCAAATGTACTGATTGTGATGTGGTTTTCTGTGTGAGAGCTAAATTGCCTTTAGGAAGAAACCCCAGTTCAAGAGGGACACAGAACTGCTGGATAGAGTTCAGCACAGAGACAGAAAGGTGCTGAAGGGAATGGAACAGCTCTGTTAGGAGGAGAGTCTGAGAGAGCTGGGGCTGTGCTGCTGGGAGAGGAGGAGACTGAGAGGTGACCTCAGCAATGGTTATCAATGTGTAAAGGTGAGAGCCAGGAGGCTGGAGCCAGGCTCTGCTGGGTGATGCCAGACGGCAGGACAAGGGGCACTGGGTGGAAGCTGAGGCAGAGGAAGTTCCATGTAAACATGAGGAGGAATTTTTTTCAGTGTGAGGGTGACAGAACCCTGGAACAGGCTGCCCAGGGAGGTTGTGGAGTCTTCCTCTCTGGAGATAGTCCAAACCCACCTGGATGTGTTCCTGTGTGATGTGGTCTAGGTGATAATGTTCTGGCAGGGAGGTTGGACTGGATGCGCCTTGGAGATCCCTTCCAGCCCCTGACCTTCTATGACTCTGAAAGCCTGAGGGAGCTGGGCCTCCTTAGCTGGGAGAAGAGGAGGCTAAGAGGTGACCTCCTTCACATGCACAGAACACAGGGCAGACTGCTGTCTCATTTTGCCTTTTACAGACACTAGAAACACAGTGTCCATCATGGACACATCTCAGTGTCAGGACTGAAGTCAGTATGTGACCAGCACAGTCGTAGAACCCTGCAATGGCTGAGGTTGGAAGTGACCTCAGAGATCACTTACTTCACTCTCCCTGCCATGCACGAGCAGACACACCTCTCAATGAGACTTGTTGCTCAAGGCATCACCCAACCTGGCTTGCAATACTGCCAGGGAGGAGGCATCCTCCCTGCCTGGACAGACTATTCCAGAGTCTCACCACCCTCCTACTGAAGAATTTCTTCCAAGATTCAGTCTAACCCTGCTCTGCCTCAGCTTCAAACCATTCCCCCTTGTCCTGTCTCTAGGCACCCTCATGAAGAGTCCCTCTGCAGCCTTCCTGCAGGATCTCCTCAAATAGTGGCACAGGCAGCTCTAAAGTCTATCACAACTTTACTCCAGGCTGCCCACCCCCAGCTCCCTCAGCCTGTCCTCAGAGGAGAGGTGCTCCAGCCCTTGGATCACCTTTGTGGCCTCCTCTGGACTCACTCCAGCAGCTCTGTGTCTTTCTTATGCTGGGGTCACCAGAACTGAAGGCAGGATTGGAGGGGTGGGCTCTTGGCAGAGCAGAGCAAAGAGGCAGAATCCCCTCTCTTGATCTTTTTTCATTTTGGGGACATCACCACAGTAAACATCTGCCACTGCCTGGGACTACTCCTAGATTGGTTAGCCAACTGTTCTGTGGGTTCAAATTCCTCCTACCTCTCAACAGCATTTCCAACAGTCATTTCCAAACTAAATGCCTGTCAGAAAACAAACAAACAAACCAACCCAAACAAAACCCAAACCAAACAACCTTCCCACACATCCCTTCTTTCATTTCCCATCTGAGCCATTTAATAATGACCAATTTATACCTAGTGGATGGTGTAAGGATTATCCTGCAACTTAAATAATTCCTCCTCTTTCATGGCATTTATCCTCTGACTGTATTTATAAAGATTAACATATATCCCCTTCTCAACCTTTATTTTGCTAGGACAAGTGAACCATACTCTTTTAATCTGCTCTCATAATGCAGATTCTCCTAATCACCCCCGCAGCAATCCTCTGTACCTGTTTCTCAGTCTGAACTAATCTTTCCTGAACAGGGGTGACCAGAACAACATCACATTTAGCAGTGCTTTCTGGAGACAAAGCAAGCTGTAAGATGGTACTTTTTGTGTTCTATAGGAGAGTCACAGCTTCTTGTTTGTCCATTTGGTTTAGTGCAGCTGAGCTGCTGCTTGGTGCATCTCAAGCACAGAGTCATAGAACCATGGAACTGCCTGGTTGGAAAAGATCTTGAGATCACTGAGTCCAACCATAAGCTAACATCTTCCTGTCCTGGAAGGCTAAGAGGCCTATTAGATATTAGGACCTGGGGGTCTGGGCTGATGAAAAGCTCAACATGAGCCTGCAGTGTGAGTGCAGCCCAGACACAACCCTGTGCTGGCTGCAGCAAGAGCAGTGTGGGCAGCAGGGCAAGGGAGGGGATTCTGCCCCTTGGCTCTGCTCTCCTCACACCCCACCTGCAGTCCTGGGTGCAGTTCTGGAGCCCCCAGCACAAGCAGGACATGGAAGTGTTGGAGCCAGTCCAGAGGAGGCCACCAAGATGCTGAGAGGGCTGCAGCAGCTCTGCTCTGAGGACAGGCTGAGAGAGTTGGGGCTCTGCAGCCTGGAGAAGGCTTCCAGGAGACCTTGAAGTCCCTTCCAACCTAAACCATTCTATGATTCTCTGTTCCAGCTTGCCCCATCCTTCTGCTAATGAATGCAGTTGTAGACAGCAATGAGGTCAGCCCTGAGTCCCAGCCTCCTCCTGTCTAGAGCAGACAATCCCAGTTCCCCAGCCATGCCTCACAAGACTTATCATCTAGACCCCTCATCAGCTTTGTTGTCAGTCTCTGGACACAAGCATCGAGCTGACCACATGTCTGTGTCTCTTAACTCCTGCATTTACTTGCATAGCCATATAGGCTGGACCAACATTTGGCACCACCAGTGGCCAAAGGAAGGAAGCTCTGCTTGCTTCTCTATTCAGCAACCATGAGATCTGTCAGCGGGAGATAAAAATGCTTGCAGGGTTTAAAGAACATGACTGTGAATAATTTTGGGGAGGGGGGGAAGGATGCTGAGCAGCAGTCACAGAAATGAAGACACATACCCCCAGCACAGAGCATCCACAATGAGAATTCTGGCAGAGGAGGAGGAGGAACACACCTAAAAGCAAATCCATCCTGAAGAAATTAAATCAGAGGCTCTTCAACTGGTGCAGAACCAGCACGAAGACACCTGTGGTTTCTAGACAGTAGTAAAAGGAAAAGAGCTGACAAGGGAGGACAAGTGGAAAGATGAAGGAACTGGCATGATGGTGAGAAATTACATACTGATAGTCCCAGGAAAAGAGAGAAGATGAGGGCTGCTGCTGCACCTCCAGATTCCAAGGGGGAGTAGGAAATGCATAAGGTAGACCAAGGATGCACAAAGTCACAGGCTCACAGGACCACAGGATGTCAGGGGTTGGAAGGGGCCCAAAGAAATCATCCAGTCCAATCCCCCCCGTCAGAGCAGGACCACACAATACAGCTTAGGTCACACAGGAACACATCCAGACAGGCCTTGAAAGTCTCCAGACAAGGAGACTCCACAACCTCTCTGGGCAGCCTGTGCCAGGGCTCTGGGAACCTTACAGTCAAGAAGTTCCCCTTTGTGTTGAGCTGGAACCTCCTGTGCTGCAGCTTCCATCCATTGCTCCTTGTCCTACCCCAGGAAGCAGAGAGCAGAGCCTGTCCCACAGCCCTCAGATTTATAGACATTTATTAGATTTCTTCTCAGTCTTCTCCAGACTAAGCAGCCCCAGGTCCCTCAGCCTCTCCTCATCAGGCAGTGCTCCAGTCTCCTCATCGTCCTTTTAGCCCTTCACTGGACCCTCTCCAGCAGATCCCTGTCCCTCTAAACATGGGGAGCCCGAAACTGAAGGCAGTATTCAAGAGGTCTCAGCAGGGCAGAGTAGAGGAGGAGCAGAACCTCCCTTGATCTGCTGGACACTCTGCTTAATGCACCCCAGGGTCCCATCAGGCTTCTTGGCCACAAGGGCACACTGCTGCCTGCAAGCCTGCCCAGAGTACTACACTTAGGAGTCCCCTACAGGAAACCAGCACAGTTTCATGAGGAATCCAACCTAAAACTATTCACATGTTGGCTGATTCAATTTAATATCCAATCCACCCTTCCTGGCTCCTGTTAGCATCTATACACAGTGCCTGAAAACCAACCTGAGCGCAACAATATCTTCTTACACAAGATCCAACCCCCCTCTGCTGCAAAGACAGACTTCAACACACAGAATACCCCACCAGCAAAGAAAGGCAGCACAAGCAAAGAGCTTTTCTCACACAGATGTAAGGAAAAGAAGCTGGGAATGCAGTACTGGACTTGGATGTCCCACAGCTCCTCTGCTAACATCTCTACTCCTTGGTGCTTGGAAGCCCAGAACTCTGCTCAAGCCTCATTACTATTTAGGCAGGCATCTTTCCAGGGGTAAAGCTGAGCTGCCTCCTACCTTAAAAGCACTTCTGGTACGTTTAGGTTGAGGTTTTCATTTTTAAATGTATGCCACTTGAATTATTTAAAGGGAAGAAGAGAAGGATTATTCCATTTGGGAGTCACAACCGAGCTGGGGGGAGAGTGGGGGTGGGGAGGGAATGTCCAACATATCAAATATTAAATGTTTGCAAATGCAAAAGAAGAAAAACAAAACAAACCCAAAGCCTAAACAGATGAAACCACTTCTTGCACAACAAAGAAATCAGCTGTGATTTTTGGTGAAATTAAAAATCATTTAGCTCCATCCCATTTGGTTCAGGTATAAATAAAACATCTGCCTTAAGCTGTTCTCACTACATTACACACAGGTCATCTCCATAGGACTGGAGAGCTGCCTTTCAAGTTTCCTCTTCAAACTTAGAGCTGTGATTTTATGTATCCCATAGTGTAATTCTGTTCTCTTCTTCTTTATTCTCTGACATTCCTACAGAACATCTTAGTATCTCCTCCACTGACACTTCCCATCTAACAGTACCTCTGATTTCAACTTGAATTGGTTGTCTGCAATCTAGCACACAACAGTGCTGGAAGCAGATCCAACCCACTTAAACTTTAATTCCACATTTGCAAGGCTAGCTATTCCAGCACTGTTTTAAAAAGCCCCCCTACTTTGGGGGCTTTTGGGTTGGGGGGGGGAGTGGGTTTCCCCCAAACTAATCCAATACCAAGGTGTGCTTGCAGAGCAGAAGAGCATCTCCTGGGCTGCATGCAAAGCACCGCGGCCAGCAGGTGGGAATCTGCCCCTCTGCTCTGGTGAGACCTCCTCTGCAGCACTGTGTCCAGCTCTGAGTTATCACAGAATCAGAATCACAGAAACACCCAGGCTGGGATCCAGGCCCCTCAGGATCACCAAGTCCAACCTGCAACCCTACTCTGCAAGATTCACCTTAAATCATAGCCCTAAGCACCACATCTAAACCACCCTGAAACACAGCCAGGCTGGCTGACTTCACCTCCCTGGGCAGCTCATTCCCTCAGTCGCTCCTCATCAGATTTATTCCCCAGGCCCTTCCCCAGCTTCCTTGCCCTCCTCTGAACCCACTCCACCACCTCCACATCTCTTTTGTATTGCAGTGCCCAAAACTGAACACAAGAAGCACAAAAGGGACAGGAACCAGTTGGAGGAGGTCCACAGGAGGGCCACAGAAAAAGTCCAAAGCTGGAGCAGCTCTTCTATGAGAATATGCTAAGAGAGTTGAGGTTGTTCAGCTTGGAGAAGAGCAGGGTCCAGGGAGACCTTCTGGCAGCCTTTCAGTACTCAAAGGGGCAGTTCAGAAAGCTGAGAAGTCCGTCAACATTTTTAGTGAAGAGATTTTTCCTAATGTCCAACCTAAGCCTCCCCTGGTGCAATTTGAGGCCAAATCCCTCCTGCCTTATAGCTTATAGGAGAACAGATCAACTTCGCCTTGCTACAGCCTCCTCTCCTGTATTTGTAGAGAGGGACAAGGTCCCAGCCCTGAGGAAGAAGACTCTGTTGTGAAGGGGAAAGAAAGCACAGATGGAGAATTGGGGTGGAAGGCAGGGAATGCCCAAAGCAGGGTTTCTGCATATAGCACTTTAAAAAAGGTAACACAAAACTGTATTAAATCCACCTGGAGCACTGTGTTCAGCTTCGGGCCACCTGTGTTAAGAAAGACATGGACCTCTTGGAGCTGGTCCAGAGGCCCATGAAGATGACCAGAAGGCTAGAACACCTCTGCTGTGAGCACAGGTCGAGAGAGTTGGGCTTGTTCATCCTAGAGAAGAGAAGGTTTCAGGGAGACCTCCCAGTACTCAAAGGGGACCTACAGAAAAGATGGGGAGGGACTCTTTACTAGGGAGTGGAGTGAGAGGATGAGGGGGAACAGTTTCAGACTGGAATAGGGGAGATTTAGACTGGAGATTAGGAAGAAATTCTTTACTGTGAGGGTGGTGAGACTCAGGAACAGGTTGCCAGAGAAGTTGTGTACATCCTGATCCTGGAAGTGTTCAAGGCCAGGCTTTGAACAGTGGAAGCTGTCCCTGCCTGTTGCAGGGGAGCTGAGCTAAATGACCTCCAAGACCCCTTCCAACAAAAAACATTCAATGATTCTCTGAACATTTCAGCTGTTGTGGAAGCTAGAACTGAATTGCTGGCTCTGCTCTAAGTACAGCTGACTTACTGATGCTCAGACAGACTTCTCCCAGAAGAATTCCAAGCACCATCCACACCAGTTGCTGATGAAGGTGTCATTTCCATCTCCTCTTCCATGACATCCCTCAACTTCAGATGCCTGAACTTATTACAACAATGCAGTCTGTTCCCTTTGCAAGCTGCAGAGGAATTATTATGCATGGAAGTGCCTAATAATCCAGGCCAGTCGTGACTCTACCACTGACTTCCCCCATGAATATGCACGAATCAATTAAACCTCTGAATGCACCAACTTCTTCCTCCTTAGTAAGGATGATAACAATAATACTAGCTGCCCATTGTATAGGGCACTGCAGGCAATATTTTTAGTGCCTGTTAATGAAATGTGCTGGTAATTATAAGAATGTGGTTTGGTTTTGAAAGCCAAGCACTGGCGTGTCTCAGCTTTGGGCTCAAAGTGACACAACTTCAACACAGAATCAACCAAATTGGAAGAGACCTCCAAGATCATCCAGTCCAACTTAGAACCCAGCCCTGTCCAATCAACCAGACCATGGCACTAAGTGCCCCAGCCAGGCTTTGTTTGAACACCTGCAGGGATGGTGACTCCACCATCTCCCTGAGCAGCCCTTTCCAATGCCAATCACTCTCTCTAGCAAGAACTCCCCCCTAAAATCCATCTTATCTCTCACCTGGCACAACTTGAGACTGTGTCCTCTCCTTCTGTTGCTGGGTGCCTGGCAGAAAAGACCAAGCTCACCTGGCTCCAGCCTTCCTTCAGGCAGTTGCAGACAGCAATGAACTCTGCCCTTCTCCAGATGCCTTCCAGTATCTCAACACTCAAAGTGTGTCCTGAGCAGTGCTGAGCATAGAGACAGAATAACCTCCCTTGTCCTGCTAGCAACACTCTTCCTAACACAAGCCAGGATGCCATTGGCTCTTTCCCACCTCATTTGCCCCTTTTATCCCCCAAACCCAGAGCACCTGATCTGTTGTCTCCTCCCACCCCAGGTGTGACCACTTTGCCCTCCCTGCCCACTCCCCTTTATAAACAGTCCCAGGGAGAGCAGCAGCTCTAAGCTGTGCCCAATTGGGCAGAGGGATCCTCCTCCCATCATCACTGGTGAGTCCCTGTGGTGTGCACTGGGTGAATGGTGGAGGTGATCTAAAGGCCGGGGGGCCTGGTGGCCCCCCGGTTGGTTAGGGACCATAACTGATGGCTGCAGAGCTGATGGTCACTGTCACATCACCCACGGGTGCTGGCTGGGTCACCTTGCTTAAGTGAGCTTCTCTCTGTTTAGCTGCTTCCTTCTGCTCACTCCTGAGCTGGAGTGCTCCATGGAACTGGCAGCTCACAGGTGAGTAGTGCTGTGCTGTGCTGCTGGAAGAGCTCTTCGTGGTCATCAAGCTCAACTTTCAGCTGTGCCCTGAAGTGCTTCAGCCATGCATCCCTTGAACACCTTCCTGGATCTCAACTTCTCCAGCTCCCTGGGCAGCCTGTTCCAGTGCCTGACTGCTCCTGCAGCATTGTTTCTCATGTGCAACCTGAACCTGCCCTGGCACAATTCCAGGCCATTTCCAGCTCCTTCTATCACCTGATAGCAGCAGGAAGAAATCCTGCATTTATCTTCAATTCCTCATTTTCTGGTTTGACTCCTTTATTGGTTCTTCAGCACAAAGATCACAGCATGTCAGGGGCTGGAAGAGACCTCCAAAGCTCCTCCAGTCCAACCCTCCTGCAGAGCAGGTTCTCCTAGAGCAGGTCCCACAGGACTGCACCCAGGCAGGTCACTGCACTATTGCAGTACTTTGCTCTGTGGAGAGAGCTTTAGCAGAAACAACAACCAGGAAAAGACATTGGTAAGTGGGGGGGAAAGAAGTGGCTAAAAATCAAGAGTGTGGTGGTGATCAGCTGAAAAAAGGGAGCTGAACTGCTGTTGTTTTGGGGACTGTGAGCTGCTGTGGTGGCTGTAAGCAGACCCCTAGCAGCACAGTTCCTGTGGCCTCCACACAACAATGTCAGCCACAGAGTTCTGCCTGAGCAGGTCAGAGAATCAGACTTGTTCTGGTTGGAAATGACCTCTAAGATCACAGAGTCCAACTGTCAACACAGGACCACCATGGCCATTACACTATGTTGAATCCTCCTCTTCATCCCTAGCCCCTGTAGGCTGTCACCTGTCCTAATTTTTGATCACACTCTGTGCTTCTGTCCTCCACCGCTTCCCAGGGAACCTGTGCCAGTGTCTCACCACCCTCACTGCTAAGAACCCTTTCCTAACATCCACTTTCAATCTCCCCTCTGCCAGTATCTCTTGTCTTGTCATTACAAGCCCTTGTAAGTAGTCCCTCCCCAGCCTTCCTGTAGCCCCCTTTAGACAGTAGAAGGCCACTCCAAGGTCTCCTCCAAGCCTTCTCTTCTCCAGGCTGCAGAGCCCCAACTCTCTCAGCCTGTCCTTATAGCAGAGCTGCTGCAGCTCTCTGAGCATCTTGGTGATCTCCTCTGGACTGGCTCCAATTGTTCTCATGTTGGGGGCTCCAGAAGTTCACACAGGACTCCAGGTGGGGTCTGATGAGAGCATAGGAAAAGGGGGAAAATCACCTCCCTTGCCCTGCTGATGGCCTCTGAATGGACTCCAAGCGTTTTTGAATGGATTCTAGTTTCCATAAGATACATATTAATGAGCATAGTCCATGACTCCTTCCTCAGACCCATTAGTCTCCTCTAACTCCTCTGCAGAAGCTAAGATGTCCAGAGGTCTCACTGTTTACCAAGATGCACAACACTTAGATGCTAACGTTTTACTTCCATCTCTTCTTTTCTTCACAAAGGGCAATAAAGAAAAAGAGGAATGTGCTTCCAGAAAGCACCCAAAGATAGAGGTGATCCACCAAGGATTAGCTGAAGTTCTTGACAGGACTGGACTGTCCCATGTTTTGGCATGCAGCTACTGAATAGCTGACTTCCAGATATCTTCCTGTTCATATTCAGAGCTATTCTCAATGCCAAATATTGATGATGGGCAAATTTGATGTCTTGACTTGCCCATCCTGTTGTAAGCCTTTCTCCTGCGACCAGCCAAACAAACTGGGTAAGGAAAGTACTCAACACTTCACGTGACCACTGCAGTAGCCTCTCTCTATACCCAAAAAGAGCATAATGGAAGATGCTGAAGGGGCTGGAGCACTGCTCTGTGAGGAAAGGCTGAGGGACTTGGGGCTGTGTGGTCTGCTGAATGCCAATCCCTCTCCCCGTGAATAACTTCCTCCTAATATCCAGCTTGGCAAAGACCTGACTGGGGGAAGTGCTTTACGATTAGGGTGGCAAATCCTACCTCAGAATCAGATGGTGTTTAAACCCCTGCAAGAACTCTCAGATCTCAGCAGCCTTGCTGCAGAGAAATTTGCAGCTAAGGGGTTAATGGGATTAGATGGGAGCGGTTTGCAGGCTCAGTGCCACAGGTTCTGCCCTTTGTGGCTTCTCACATCTCAGACTTGGAAAATATGAGCTGTGATACTGAGAAAGGTAAGAAGCCAGCACAGCCCCATAGTGATAAATGAGTTTGCATCATCTGTCATTAGAACTTCCTGCCAACAGGGTCATTCCCTATTAAATTACCACTTGTCAATGTTTAAAATACTGATTGATAAATGACTGTGCCAAAACTGATAACATGACAGCTTTTATTTTCTAATGGTCCTGGGTACCACATTCTGCTGCTTCAAGGCACAGAGAGAGTAGGTTGGGGTGGGGTGGGGTTTTTTCCTGTTGTTTCTGTTGTGGTTGGTGTTTTTTTTCCTCCCAAGTACTTCAGTGAAAGACAATTTAATCTAATACAAAGCTAACAGGTACTGTGCAACTCTGGGCCCTGCTATACATTACATACTCTATCCCTCTTGCCAAAATCAACCTACTGGCGATGCAGTGATATGGGGAGATCCAAGTTTCACATTTCATCAAATGCTGGTAATCTGTTTCATCAATATAAACTGCATTTTAATGAAAAAATTCTTTTCTTCAGTACACTTCACTTGTAATGCCCCAGAGTGTAATAATTCGTTCATGCTGTAGAACAAGAATGTTTTACAAGGCCTTAACTCTCCAGAGAAATTTCTCTGTAAATACAAAATGCAAGTTTTATGGGAATGTGTTGTATGCAACATGAGCAGTACCCAACATCATAAAAAAAAACAAACCACTGAGGCTGTACACAGAATTCTGCTTAAGGATCCTTGTGAGCTATTGTGAGAGGAAAAAAGGTTCTTAGGACACCGGTTAGTGCCTTACCTCTATGCAGTCAGTGAAACTGGGTGGGGAATGGCTGGGAGCAGCCCTGAGGAACAGGACCGGAGGGTCTGGGGTGATGCAAAGCTCCACAGGAGCCTGCAGTGTGAGTGTAGCCCAGACAGCAACCCTGTGCTGGGCTGCAGCAAGAGCAGTGTGGGCAGCAGGGCAAGGGAGGGGATTCTGCCCCTTGGCTCTGCCTCTCCTCAGACCTCACCTGCAGTTCTGTGTGCAGTTCTGGAGCCCCCAGCACAAGAAAGACATGGAAGTGTTGGAGTCAGTCCAGAGGAGGCCACCAAGATGCTCAGAGGGCTGCAGCAGCTCTGCTCTGAGGACAGGCTGAGGGAGTTTGGGCCCTGCAGCCTGCAGAAGAGAAGGCTTCTCCAGGTTGTGCTGTAAGTACAGCTGACTTATTGATATTCAGACAGACTCCTCCCAGAAGAATTCCATGCACCATCCACACCAGCTGCTGATGAAGGTGTCATTTTCATCTCCTCTCCCATGTTATCCCTCAACTTCAGATGCCTGCACTGACTACAACAATGCAGTCTGTTCCCTTTGCAAGCTGCAGGGAAATCATTACGCATGGAAGTGCCTAATAGTCCAAGCCAGATTATTCAGAGATTCAAAAGGTAAGCAACCTGATGCCAAGGGCTCCAAAAACTGAAAGTCTCCACTTCATGTCCCTTTTAAGCTGGCACTGCACTTTCCTTCCAATAGATGCTGTGCCCCAGATCTTGAGAACATTCCTCATGCATGGTGCCTAAAGTGCCAACACCAACCCTCCAACACCGCTTGAGGCAGGTGAGGAGGAGAGACATTCACAGGAGTAATTTCCATCACCCAGTTCTTCAGCAGCAAGCCCCAAGGTAGGAGCAGTCTATTGGTGGTTTCTAATTATGCTAAGTACCCATAAAGTGTGGTGGCAGGGAGGCTGTGCCTACCAGAGAGAGCAGGGCACACCACAGAGATGTCTGAGCCACCACCAATGGCAGCAGCTGGCCTCAGTGCCAGAATCACTCTCATTACTCCACCTCAGCTAAACTTTGCTATGTCACTAGAAAGCTAATTAGCCAAAAAGTGCTCCTTTAAGGTATAGTGCTTCCCATATGCAAGACAGTTCAGTAGAGCACACTTGGGTACCACTGCTGAGCATCTCTATGTGCAACAGAGACACATCCCCAGTGCCCACCGATAGCTTCGGGCTCTTGCAGATTCCAGCCTCTCTGCTGCTTGGCACAGATATTTTTTCCAGCACAGCAAAATTATTGTACAGCACTAGGATTAGAGAGGAAGGGGAAACCTCTTAGTTAACTAAACAGAGGTCTGAAGTTAAGCCTGGTCCAAGGGATGCAATTTGAGCCCCAAAACAGGGTCCCCACTACATGACAGCCACGTTTCTGTACAAGGCATTCTGTCAGCCTCTTGTAAAACTTCTGCTTTGGACAGGAATTCCCTGAGCTGGCCCTGAAGTATTCTCCAAACTGGCAAATTCTGCCTCTCTTACACTACAACTAAAGAAACAGAAATTAAAATGGTTGACAATGTCCTGTTAACTGTGCTGACATAAACGAAAACGAAGGAACAGCAGTTGGAAGTCTGTAGTTCCACTTCAGAGCAGGTAACACAGACAGTACAAGACATTCAGCAGTGAGTTCCACCTAAGCTGGTTTTATTTGCTGCTGCAGTTCTCACCCTCTCATGTTTCTTTTACTCCCTCTTAGTCCAGTGTGTATTTGGAGCTCTCAGGAACTTTACTTTGCTCTTGCTTACAAAACCAGTTTTTCTTCTCTACCACATGACGATGATAATGAAGACAAACCACAGGCAGAGGAAAAGTAATGCTAACTAAAATCTGTATTACAGGCTTCACCAAAATGAATTCCAGGGAAAACTGCATCTGAATCTGGAGCAGGGGATTGAGTCCAGCATCAGTAAGTCTGCAGATGACACCAAGCTAGGAGCAGGTGTGGAGCTGTTGGAGGGTAGGAGAGCCCTGCAGAGGGACCTGGCCAGGCTGGAGGGGTGGGCAGAGGCCAATGACATGAGACTGAACAAGGTCAAGTGCAGGGTTCTACATTTTGGCCACAACAACCCCAAGCGAACAAGTGCTGCACCATGAGGGTGGTGGGACACTGGAACAGGTTGCCCAGGGAGGCATTTGAGGCCCCAACCCTGGAGATACTCAAGGTCACACTTGACAAGGCTCTAAGCAATCTGATCTAGTGGAGGATGTCCCTGCTGGCTGCAAGGAGGTTGGACTGGATGACCCTGGAGGTGTTTAAAAAGAGGCTGGATGAGGCACTTAGTGCCATGGGTTAGTTAATTAGAAAGTGTTAGGTGATGGGTTGGACTCAATGATACTAGAGGTCTTTTCCAACCTGGTTAGTTCTGTCATTCTGTGATTCTATGACCTTTGGAGGTCCCTTCCAAGCCAAACATTCTATCTGCTTGTGCTAGTGTGTACCCAGCAGCTGCAGTAACTGCACTAAAAGGTAGCTACCTCCCAGGATTAACAGGCCATGCTCTTGATTACACCGCTTTTGAACAAGAGTCAGCTTCACGTTGCTTTATTTGCTCTACAATTGCAATACTAATCTAAAATCATCTTAAAAAGGTCACCCTGGCATGCAGGAGGGTGATTTTCTTAGCTCACTCCTCTTCTAAATCCAAAGATTATGTCTAAGACACACAAGCACACCCTGAGACGTTCACACGCGAAAGAAAAGAGGTCAAAATAAAAACAAAGACATTAAAAAAAAACAATGACATAAAAAAGAACAACATAAAAAAAATAAACCCTCACCCTGGCCCTTTTGCCTTCAGAATTTTTAACTATTTTCCCAACATCTCAGCAAAATTATGCATTTTAAAAAGACTGCAGGCACTGAAATGATTGTCAGTCATGCAAATAATCACTTACTTACACTGTATGAGTTTGGGTTGGATAAAGCAAATTACCATTTGAAAATAACTTGCAAAACACTCTGGGCTAAGGGCTTGCTTTTATACATTTTAGCTTGGCCATGATTTTTCTTAACCTTCCTTTCCTCCATCTCCATCCAGTCACGATAAGAATACAGCCTAGGCTGGGGGAAAAAAAGCAGCATTCAGCTGCCACAGGTGCATGCAGCAATATTTAAAAGGTGACCCTGTAAAGACAGAGTAAATGCTGGCTGCAGCTGAAGGTCAAAGCCCAAAGAACTTCAGCAATCATAGAATCAGCCAGGTTGGAAGAGATCTCCAAGATCATGCAGTCCAACCCAGCACCCAGCCCTGGCCAGTCAACCAGACCACGGCACTAAATGCCTCATGCAGGCTTTCCTTGAACACCTTCAGGGACGGTGACTCCACCACCTCCTTTCTTCTGCCTTTTTTCCCCTGTGATGATACTGGGCTTTGTCAAACCCCTGGAGTTAGTTGTTGAATGAAATATACACTAGAAATAATAATAATCATAGAACTGTTTGGGTTGAAAAAGCCCTCTAAGATCACCCAGTCCAACCACCAACCCAACACCACCATGGCCATGAAATCATGTCCCACATGCCATGTCCACAGGTTTCTTGAAGATCTCCAGTGAGGGGGACTCCTCTGTCTGTTTTCCCTTGGGATGGTACTGGGCTTTGTCAAAGACCCCCCAGGTTTTACATCTGGAGTTGAATGAAATATACATCAGAAACAATAATCACAGAGTCATGGAATCGTTTGGGTTGAAAAAGACTTCTAAGATCATCCAGTAAAACCAGCAGCCTAAGACCACCACAGGCATTAAAACCTTGTGCCACAGCACCACAGCCACACACTCCTTCAACACCTGCAGTGGTGGTGATTCCACCACCTCTCTGGGCAGCCTGTTCCAGTGCCTGACTACTCTTTCAGGAAAAGAACTTATCCTAATGCCCAACCTAAACCTCCCTTGGTGCAATTTCAGGCACTGGCACCAGGCACTGTGGGCCAGAAGATGTTATCCACTCAGGCATGATGGGAGGACACAGCTGAAGCTCTGGTCCAGCAGCAAGAAGACCAAGAGCTGAGCCAGGACAAAGGCAGAGCTCTGTTTCTGATCTGATGTTAATCTGTTGGTTATAATTACTCTGATAAGAAAGCTTCACTCTCACACAGTTGTTTATGAACATCTTCACTGTGCTCACCACTGCTTTTTGGTATCATTTCAAGTGCAACAAGTATGAAAAACATGGAATATGTAGGGCTCTGTGAGATGAGATTTAATGCAAGAGCAAGACACTAGGAAGAACACATAGTAAGATGTGAGATCTTCCTTCTTTACTACTCTGGGTAGTAGTGTAATGATTTTACCCACCCAATCACCTTCTCCTTTGGACAAGCAATCGATGGGGATATGACTTCAGACTAATTTGTCAGGTCTTGTTTGACACCCATCTGTCAGGCCTGACAAGTCCAAAAGAGCTAATTTAACATATGAGGCAGAGTTAGCACAACTTCATCTCCAAACCTAGGCTTGAGCCACATTTCTTCCTAAAGTATGCTAAAAAAAAACCCCACAGGGCCCTTCAGAAATGGCTCAATATCAAACATGCCACAGAGATGCTCAGAGGGCTGCAGCAGCTCTGCTCTGAGGCCAGGCTGAGAGAGTTTGAGCTCTGCAGCCTGGAGAAGAAAAGGCTTTGAGGGGACCTTGGAGTGGCCCTCCAATATCTGAAGAGGGCTACAAGAAGGCTGGGGAGGGACTATTGACAATGTCTTGTAATGCCAGGATGAGGAGGAATGGGTTTAAACTGGCAGAAGGGAGATTTAAACAGGATGTTAGGAAGTTCTTTGCAGTGAGGGTGGTGAGACACTGGCACAGGTTGCCCAGGGAGGTTGTGGACGACAGAAGCACAGAATGTGATCAAAGGAACAACAGGCACAAGCTGGAGCCCAGAAGGTTCCACCTCAACATGAGGAGGCACTTCTGTATGGTGAGGGTGCCAGAGCCCTGGAGCAGGCTGCCCAGAGAGGTTGTGGAGTCTCCTCCTCTGGAGACTTTCAAAATCCATCTGGATGTGTTCCTGTGTGGCCTGCCCTGGGTGATCCTGCTTTTGGCAGTGGGGCTGTACTGGATGATCACAGGAGGTCCCTTCCAACCCCTACCATTCTGTGACTCCATCCCTACTCCAGCCAAAGAATGTACCCAGCATCCTGCTGGTTTTACAAGTCTAATCAAAGTGCAGAATCATGCTCTTGTTAGTGCTGGTCCCACTGAAGCAAAGTTCCTGTTCAGCGGGAGGAGAGTCCCTTATAAGAGGGAAAACAATTGTGCCAGGTTTAATCAAAAGTGAAAAGGACCTGGTGAATGTTCCCTTTGAGCCACATAACCCACTGCTAATTTCAAGACGGGCTCTGAAACAAGGGTAATAAAAAATGTCCTTCAGAGTAACCGAGGGAGACTGAAGAGCAACTGCCACAGAAGCTACTGCCAACATCTGCAAGCCTGCTCCCTGCTACTGCGATGCCTTTCACCTACCTGGAAAGCAATAAAAGCAGAGGTAGGGGAAGGGGGAGGGAATAAAACCCCCCTGCAACGTACTGGGGGAAATACTTGACTACACTTTTACTGCTCTCAAACATTTCTTTCTCCTCCTTGACCTGCCTTGTATAAATTTATAGAGCCAAGGAGCAGGCAACTCCCTGAAGGTAAAAGAAGTGGGAAACCGCTACAAGAAGGGGAAAACCACTGTAAGTGGGGAGGAATCACTACAGGCAGGGAGGAATTGCTACAAGTGGGGAGGAATCACTACAAGTGGGGAGTAAACTATGGTTTAAACTGGAAGAATATGGGTTCAAAGTGGCAGAGAGGAGATTGAAACTGCATATTAGGAAGTTCATTGCATTGAGAGTGGTGAGACACTGGCACGGGTTGTCCAGGGAGGCTGTGGAGCACAGAATCACCAAATGTAATCAAAGATCACGTTCAGTGACTCTGTGCTCCACAGCCTCCCTGGAGGTGTTCAAGACCAGCTTGGATGAGGTCTTGAGCGACCTGTTCTAGTGGGAGGTGTCCCCGTCTACGGCAGCGGGGTTGGAAGTGGATGAGCTTTGAGATCTCTTTCAACCTAAACCATTCTATGGATCACTACGACAAGAGGAGATATGCTACAACAAGGAGGGATTCACTACAACAGGTAGGGAATCACTACAGCAAGGAGGGAATCACTACATCAAGTAGGTAATCACTATAGCAAGTAGACAATCACTACAGCAAGGAGGGAATCACTACATCAAGTAGGGAATCACTACAGTAAGGAGGGAGTCACTACATCAAGGAGGGAATCACTACAGCAAGGAGGGAGTCACTACATCAAGGAGGGAATCACTCACCTGCAGGATGCAAGCCCCTATGACATGTGCTAAGAGCAGGCTCAGCGGATCAGCCATTGCCTGAAGAACTCCCGATACACATTTATCCATGAGGGGACTTTGCATAGCATCAAACTCTTTCATTAATGATGCTTTAGCTGATTAGTTAGAACATCACCACAAACAGAGAGTTTTGACAGGCTGGAGGCAATTTATGATGTGGAAAATGCACTGACCTGCTCACATCAGGAAACCTGACTGGAAAATAAAGAACTTGGCACTTGGGTCGGATTCTTTCTTCCAGATCCTTGGGTCTGTGGTCAGGAATCAGCTTCATAAATTTTCCAATGGATGTAAGAAAGGATTCCATGTTAAAGGCAGAGTTGAACACCACAACATCAGCAACCAAACTGCAAAAAAAGAAGTGGTTAAGATGAATGAAAGCACTGCTGCCACAAAAGGAATACAAGTACCTAGCAGTGGAAATAGAATAGCTATGGTCATACAACAGACAGCAAAACAGAAGTCAACCTCTCCACACCAGTCAGGAGCAGAATATGTACCCCAGTCAGAAGTGTTTGACTTCTGTCCACTCAGCCTCTGCTATGATAACCTTTTCTAAGTAATGAATAATTATTATCAACCTAAAGGAAGACATCATATTCCATCTGTGGAGTAATCTTATCATCTCTTCAAAGAACTGCTCACAGAATGGCTTAGGTTGGAAGAGACCTCAGAGATCATCTGCTCCAACCTACCTGCCATGGGCAGGGACACCTCTCAACTCCACTCAGCTGCTCAAGGCCTTCTGCACCCCAAGGCTGGACACATCCACCACCTTCCTGGGCAATCTACTGCAGTCTCATCACCCTCATATTGAAGAACTTCTTCCTCAGCTCCAGTCTAACCCTGCTCTCCCTCAGCTTCAAACCACTCCCTCTTCTGTCTCAGATGCCCTAAGGAAAAGTCCCTCTGCAGCTTTCCTGTAGGATGCCTTCACGTACTGAAAGGCAGCTCTAAGGTCCTCCTGGAGTCTTCTCTTCCCCAGGCTGAACACAGAATCACAGAACTAATCAAGTTGGAAAAGACCTCTGGGATCATCGAGTCCAACCTATCACCTAACCCTTCTCATTAACTAACCCATGGCACTAAGTGCCTCATCCAGCCTCCCTCAAACACCTCCAGGGATGGAGACTCCACCACCTCCCTGGGCAGCCCACTCCAATGCTAATCACTCCTGCTGGGAAGAGCTTCTCCCTAACATCCATCCTGAGCCTGCCCTAGCACAGCTTGAGGCTGTGTCATAGAATCATAGAATCAGCCAGGTTGGAAGTGATGGAGTCACCATGCCTGGAGGTGATTTTAAAGGTGCTGAGGAATATGGATGGTGTTAGGTAAACCTTAATGATCTTAAAGACCTATTCCAACCAAAATCATAGAATCACAGAATCAACCAGGTTGGAAGAGATCTCCAGGATCATCCAGACCAATCTATCACCCAGCCCTGTCAAATCAACTAGACCATGGCACTGAGTGCCCCATCCATAGAATCACAGAATCAACCAGGTTGTAAGAGACCTCCAAGCTCATCCAGTCCAAGCTATCACCCAGCTCTAGCCAATCAACTGGACCAAGGCACCAAGTGCTTATTGGAGACTGAAGGAAACAGGCAGGATGGAGCACCTATAGGAGTTGCCCCCTTTGCTATTTCTAATTGAAGGAAATACTTCTATTATCTTAAAAATGTGCATTTTAAGGACTTCAGCTTACAAAGGATGTGCAAAAATTGCCTGCCACAGTAAAGAAAAATGCAAATACAAAAAAACCAGCCTTTTCCCCAGTGCCAAATCCCACATCTTTTGGTTAGAAACCTGGAATGGCTGCTACTGCTTTCTAAAGGTCTTTTGCTCTACTTCCCGAGCTTTACTGCTCTACAAGGCAAACACATGGCAAATGCTGTGGCAGAAGCAGCTACAGAACTGGCCAGAGTGAGCACAGATCACCATCTGAGAAATTTCCCTATCAGCTACCTTCTATAACTATTATAAAGATGCAAAAGCTGAACTTGTACCTTAAAATGCCCAATCCCTGTTCCTGCTAACAGATAGGTTAGATCATGGAAACAAATTCCTTTCTGTTCGAAACAACTGAGTTTTGCTGTTTCATTTAGGTTTGTACAGCGCCTAAGCACAAAGCTTTTCTGTGTTGCTGTTATTAACTTCTTTCATTAACTCAGTTTGGAGAAATACATTTGTTTTTAGCAACAATAAAGGACTGCAGCCTTTAAAACGTCTGGGTATTTTAGCACTGCACAATTCCTGAATGCTAGATGAAAGAAATATAAGGATTTATCTGCTATGTTTACTGCCCTCTCTTCACAAGAAAGCTGCTGCAGTACATTTTAATTTCTGTTTATTTCCCTAAAACCCTCTATATAATTTCAGTTGGATGCAGTAAAAGCTATGGCCAAGCAAGAGCTGATTAGCTGCAGCTTTGTGAAGCGTCCACGAAACAAAGCATCTCGCTTACAGCCAAGACACAGGTCAAAATCCACACCACTGCTGGTGCACCATGGCAGCCCAGCTCAGCACCACTGGGCTTGAGACAAGAAACTGAGATGAGCTCACAGAGCAGATTGTTTCTGCCACAGCACTTTTACTGATGGGATGGAATGGAAATAGAATAGAAATAGAATAGAAAAATAAACAGAATGGAAATAGAAATAGAAGGAAAAGAATACAATGGAATAGAAAGGAATAGGATAGAATAGGAACAGAAAGGAATAGAATAGAATACAATAGAATGCAACAGAATAGAAAGGAATAGAACAGAACAGAATAGAATAGAAATAGAAAGGAAAAGAATAGAAAGGAATAGAATGGAACGGAACGGAATGGAATGGAATGGAACGGAACAGAACAGAACAGAATGAACAGAACAGAATCACTAAGGCTGCAAAAGACCTTTAAGATCATCAAGTCCAACCACAAGTCAACTACCATGGCCACTAAACCATATCCTGAAGCACTTATAGCTACAGCTTCTTGAGCACCTCCAGGGATGGCAACTCCACCACCTCCCTAGGCAACCCATTCCAGTGTCTCACCACTCTCACTATCAAGAACTTCTTCCTAACATCCAGTTTCAAACTCCCCTCTGCCAGTTTAAACCCATTAGGCCTCATCCTGTCATTACAAGACAAGACCCTGTCAATAGTCCCTCCCCAGCTCTCCTGCAGCCCCCTTCAGATACTGGAAGGCCACTCCAAGGTCTCCTTGAAGCCTTCTCTTCCGCAGGCTGCAGAGCCCCAACTCTTGTAGCCTGTCCTCGTAGCAGAGGTGCACAAGCAGTGCAAGGAACACCTACCATGAAAGAATCTGGTTGTATCCATACTGAAAGTCCCTTTCCTGGCATTTCTGGACAGGATATGCCAGTTGGTTCTCATGGAAGTAGAGGACCTTTTTCAATTTGCCAAGGTCAGGGCGGAGGGCAGCGAGTTCAGCCAGGTTAAGCACCGAGCTTGCAAAGAGGCTCCTGGAAAACAAGGAGAGCAGTGTTTGCTGTCTGTCAGCACGCTCACAGGGGTCAGCCCTTCCCCTTCTTCCCCCCCACTCCCCACAATCAAAAAACATAACCCCTATAGGGACACATCAATAGCTAAGCTTTAATACCATGTAGCAGCACTGCAAGTTTTGATCTCTCCAAAAGCAGCTGCTAAGAACCCAAGCAGGAAAGCAGCGAATCTCATTGGTCTGCCCAGCTCGGGTACAGAGAGATGCAAAGCAAAAACAGTAAGGGAAAGCTGGATGGGTTTTATTGAAAGAGGCAAGAAAAGCTGCATCTGAAGGACAAATGGAACAAAGATAAGGCTGACTGGGGAATACTCTGCTTGCCAGTTTCATTACACTTTACTTCTTTATGCAACCAACTACTGAAATTCAATATGTGAGCAGGAATGGCACATGCTCATGGTGTGACACAAACCCGTTTGATTTATGCACTGCACTGAGCTGCTCTGCTCTGCTCTGCCCTTCCACTTGGCTTTCCTTCATTTCATTTCATTTCATTTCATTTCATTTCATTTCATTTCATTTCATTTCATTTCATTTCATTTTATATTTTAATTATTTTAGTTAATTATTTTTAAAACTTTAAAAAAAAAATTTATATTCTTATTTTATTTATTATTTTAAATTGATTTTTATTTAATTTATTTTTTATTTTGTAATTTTTTACTGCTTTTTAAAATTTATTTTCATCTAATTTTATTATTTTAAATATTGTTTTATATTTTAATTTTATTTTAATATTTGTAATTTTTATTGTTTTTATTTTATTTTTTATTCTATTGCTGTTTTATTGTATTATTTATTTTATTTTGGGCTTTAAAATTATTTTTTACATTTTATTTATTTTAATGTACTTTAATTTTTTTTAAATTTAATTTAATTACTTTTTAAAAATTGTATTTTATTTTATTGTATTATTTTTAATTTTTTTCCTATTTTTATTTTTAATTTTTATTTTTTACATTTGATTAATTTCTTTATTATTTTTTATTTTATTACTTTTAAATATTTTTATTTTATTTTCTAGTTTTAATTTTTATTTTTTACATTTGAGTAATTTTTTATTTTATTACTTTTTTATATTTTTATTTTCTTTTCTATTTTTAATTTTTATTTTTTACATTTGAGTAATTTTTTAATGACTTTTGATTTTATTACTTTTTAATATTTTTATTTTATTTTCTAGTTTTAATTTTTATTTTTTACATTTTATTATTTTTTATTACTTTTGATTTTATTCCTTTTTAACATTTTTATTTTATTTTCTAGTTTTAATTTTTTTTTACATTTGAGTAATCTTTTTATTTTATTACTTTTTATCTTTTTATTTTATTTTCTAGTTTTAATTTTTATTTTTTACATTTGATTAATTTGGGGATCTTTTATTACTTTTTATTTTATTATTTTTTATTTTGTTTTATATTTTTATTTTATTTCCTGGTTTTATTTTTGTTACATTTGATTAATTTGGGGTTATTTTATTACTTTTTATTTTATTATTTTTTATGTTGTTTTATATTTTTATTTTATTTCCTGGTTTTATTTTTTTTTTACATTTGATTAATTTTGTTTTATTTTATTACTTTTTATTTTATTATTTTTAACTTTGGTTTTTATTATTTTTAAATTTTATTTACTTTAGTGTATTTAAAAAATTCATTTCATGTATTTAATTTTTTATTACCTTAATTTATTTTTTTAAAACCATTGCACTTTATTTTATTTATTTTTTTAATTTTGTTTTATATTTTTATTTTATTTTCTATTTTAATTCATGTTTTACATTTAAATTTACTTATTTTAAATTATTTTATTTAATTACTTTCTATTTTATTTTTATTATTCTTAAAATATTTTTATTTTGAAACACTAATTTCTTTTATTTAATCTATTTTTTAGTAATCTAATTTAATTTAATTTTTAAGCTATTTATTTTTTCACCCTTTCTCTGTTTCATTTTCCCTAAGGCATTCTCTACACTGAAATGTTTCTCCCCCTGCACCCCAGCACTGCCCAGCATTGCCCTCCTGCTACCCCACAGCCGCACTCAGCTGCACGAAGCAGGCAGAAGCACTAACGAGCTGCTCTCTTAGCAGCACTCTGACTTCCCAGGCTACCAGAAAATGAATGTATTTAAATCTGCAGTGTGAAACTGGGACCCTGCTGGGACCAGTGGCAGATTTCCCTGCACCTCACCACAAGTACATCTCCTGTCCCCCAGCTAACACAGCAAAATGAATCCTGAACCCATGGAGAACTGCAGGGCTGTGGGCATTGGCGCTTTGCATTCCTCATCACAAGGGGTAAAACAGAAACAAGAGGGAATGAGATATTTACTGCACAGAAAACATTAAGCTTTAAAAAACCCACCCTTCAACGTGGCACGTTTATGAGCTGTTGTGTTGCTATCCAGCATTTTAGCAGTTCAGAAACAATTTACTACTTAATTTTAGAATAAAATTCTTTCTATGTTGAATTCTTTTTAAATAGTTCCTCTTTTCCCTTGCTTTTATTCTTTTTAGGCTCTCAGGGAGTGACAGGACTAGGGGGAATGGAGCAAAGCTGGAGGTGGGGAAGTTCAGACTGGGTGTTAGGAAGAAGTTGTTCAGCATGAGGGTGGTGAGAGCCTCGAATGGGCTGCCCAGGAAGGTGGTGGAAGCCTCATCCCTGGAGGTGTTTGAGGCCAGGCTGGATGAGGCTCTGACCAGCCTGATGTAGGGCAGGGTGTCCATGGCAGTCCATGGAGTTGGAACTACATGATCCTTGTGGTCCCTTCCAACCCTGATTCCATGATTCTATGATTACTGCCCCACTTTTAATATTTCTTATTTCTATTCTTTATTTTAATATTTTCCTAGTCTTTACCTTATTTTTTCCTATTCTTTATCTTATTTTTTTCCTATTCTTTACCTTAATTTTTTTCCTATTCTTTACTTTGATTTTTCCTATTACCTTAATTTTTTTCCTATTCTTTATTTTTTCCTATTCTTTATTTCACTTTTTTTTTCCTATTATCTTTTTTTCTTATTCTTCCTCTTACTTTCTTCCCATTCCTCTCATTTTCACATGGATTTTGTGTTTGAGATTACTGCCCAACCACAGAATTCCAGAATGGCTTAGGTTGGAAGTGACCTCAGAGATCATCTGTTTTAATCCAAAGCTGCTTTTTGTCCATGACTAGCAGCGACAATCATCTACTCCAACCTCCCCACCACAAGCAGGGACACCTCTCAACTAAACTAAGTGGCTGAAAACCTCACCCAGCCTGGCCTTGAGCACCCTCAGGCAGGAGGAGACATCCACAGCCTCCCTGGGCAGCCTATTCCAGAGTCTCAAACCCTCCTAGTGAAGAACTTCTTCCTCAGCTCCAGTCTAACGCTGCTCTGTCTCAGCTTCAAACCATTCCCCCTTAGCCTATCTTTAGACAACCTTATGAAAAGTCCCTCTGCAGCCTTCCTGGAGGATCCCTTCAGGTACTGGCAGGCAGCTGTAAGGTCCCCCTGGAGTTTTCTCTTCTCCAGGCTGAACACCCCCAGCTCCCTTAGCCTATCCACATAGCAGAGGTGGCTCCAGTCCTTGGATGACCTATTAAAATCTCCTGGTTCTGGCTCTCAACCTTAACCCCCACCAGCTTCCCCAAATCCCCGTGTGTATGTATGCACCACACCATCAGCTCTTCTCATCTGTTTTCATCATCATCATCATCTCTAAACCCATCTCCCTAAGAGCAGCAGCCCCTAGCTAATCTGTGTCTGCAGAACAAACACTTCCTAGAGAACAGATCCCATATCCATCTTCATCAGCCTGCATCAGTGCTAATCTGAAAGGCTTACAAAAGGAAGAGATGAATGTTATTGCCTTCTTCATCAAATATTTGATCCTTCTAGAGGGGCTGTCAAACTGAATGCCAATTAAGATATGAGCTCAGGTTTATTATGAGCCGTAGCAGGGAGGAAAAAGTACTTTTATGGAAGTCATCACTTATTTGTCACGAAGACTAATAACCTCTGGACCTCAGAAGGACCTGGGTGCCAGACTCCCAGCAGCAGCAGGAAAGCTTCCTAAGGGCAATACAATAGCCCGGCTCAGAGCACCAGAGCAACAAAGGAAAACACAGTCTTAAGAACACACAGCCCAGTCAGTGCAGAAGTGAGAGGAGAAGGCTGCTTGGCAAACTTTTGGCTATTTCTGCATTGTGCTCCAGTTTAGCCTTTGCTGATTTTTCAGAGAATCCTTTTTTTGCAATGACTTCAGGAGAAAACTGAATCGATACTGGAGAGCATCTATGTGCCACGAGGACAGAGCCCTGGAGCAGGCTGCCCAGAGAGAGGCTGTGGAGGCTCCTTCTCTGGGGACTTTCTAACCCCACCTGCATGTGTTCCTGCGTGCCCTGCTCTGGGTGATGCTGCTTTGGCAAGGCAGTTGGACTGGATGATCTCTGGAGGTCCCTGCCAGCCACTTCTGTGATGCTTTCTACAATTCATTGTCATTCTAGTCCATAACACTAACTTGATGTTCCTAAGACAAAGGAGTAAAAAGCCACTGGGATGCATTCCTGTGTGGATTACCCTGGGTGATCCTGCAGCGGGATTGGACTCAATGATCTCTGGAGGTCCCTTCCAACCTCTGACATTCTGTGATTCTGTGCAGCAGAGCAGCTCCAGCTCTCTGCTCATCCTCGTGGCCCTTCTCTGGACACCTTCCAGCACCTCCATATCCCTCATGTCCCAGGGACTCCAGAACTGGATGCAGTACTCCAGGTGAGGTCTCACCAGTGCAGAGCAGAGAGGCAGGATCACTTCCCTGGCCCTGCTGCCCACACTTCTCCTGAAGCAGCCCAGGCTCTGGTTGCTCTCTGGGCTGCCAGAGCACACTGACAGCTCAGATTGAGCTTTTCCCCACCAGCACCCCCAGGTCCCTCTCTTCAGGGTCACTCTCAAGCCAGTCCCTGCCCAGCCTGTATTGGTGCTTGGGATTGCCTCGACCCAGCTGCAGGACCTTGCACTTGTGGTTGTTGAACTTCATGAAGTTGGCTTGTGCCCACCTTTCCAGCCTGTCCAGGTCCCTCAGGATGGATTCCTGCCCTCCAGCTTTCAGTTGCACCACACAGCTCGGTGCAAACTTGGCAAACTTGGCTGAGGGTGCACTCAGTGCCTTTGTCCATGCTTTTAGACTTCTTTCTTTATCATTTGCTAACTGGTAAAGCTCCTAACAGCTGCTAACTAGCAGTGATAACCAATTCCTGCAGCACTGCAAAGCTCAAACAACACCTGACAGCCCAAGTCCCCCTGAACATGCACACAGAGCAGCCAGGCACATGGCTAATGGACTCAGGCAGGGCACTGGAGGATACGCTGGAGCCTAGTTCCACTTAACACCTATTACAAGGGGAAGGGAGGGAAGTTTATTACCATGTAACCCACGACACAAATATATGTCAGCTGTCATTCCGTGTGACATCAACTTTTCATTTTACCTCGGGGTTATTATTTAAGCAATAAATCCTCACAAGGTGAGGCTTCATCATCCCAGCGAGTGGGATGCGGGAGGTACGAGACACAAGGTGATGGCAAGAACGCCGGGAACATGATAATTCCTGACAGCTGCTGCTTGAGCACAAGTTAAATTGAACAGTTTATCTCAGCATAAAGATGTTATAAGGTTTTATGTTTAATTTAAAAAAATTAACATAAAACCCAGAGAAAGCAGAGTGAGGCAATCTTTCACAAACATGACATACTACAATCACTGTATAAGCTGGATTAGTACTTATTACCATGCTACTAGAGAATTAAGCTGTTTTTAGACCACCAAAGAGCTTTAAATTGCAACTTTTGTCTCTGTAAGAGAAACCTATATTTAAAACGTCTGCTAAATTCAAATTAACAGCCACATCATTAACTCTACCATCTCACAACCTCCCTCCCCCCCCCACACACACACATTTCAACTGCTGTTATGGTCTTCTGATCCAGACCTATCAACATATAATGCAGAGAGTGTTCTCCAACTGACAAGTTGTGTGAATCCTCGCAGACCCTCTGCTGAAGGTCACATCTACTGCCCCAGCTCTCTCTTACAGGATATCCCCAAGCATTTACTGCCCTACAGATGACCTCCCACAAGGTAGGACCGCCGTGCCTGTGGTGGCTCCACTGCTTTGGAGGGTGGCCAAATTTCAGGGCCACCCTCTGCAGAATCACAGAATCAACCAGGTTGGAAAAGACCTCTAAGATCATCGAGTCCAACTTATCACCTAACCCTTCTCATTAACCAGCCCATGGCACTAAATGCCACATCCAGCCTCCTCTTAAACACCTCCAGGAATGGTGACTTCACCACCTCTCTGGGCAGCCCATTCCAATGCCAAGCACTTTTGCTGGGAAGAACTTCCTAACATCCAGCCTGAACCTGCCCTAGCATAACTTGAGGCTGTGTCATCTTGTTCTGTCCCTGGGTGCCTGGGAGAAGAGCCCAACCCCACCTGGCTACAACCTCCTTTCAGGCAGTTGTAGACAGCAATGAGCTCTGCCCTGAGCCTCCTCTTCTACAGCCTGCACACCCTCAGCTGTACAACACACGAGCTGTAGGTTTCACACTGAGCCTGTGTTCCAAATGAATCACTTCTTAATACAATCACAGAATCACAGAAACATTCTGCTTGGGAAAGCCTCTCAGGATCACCAAATCCAACCCATATCCCTATTCTTCAAGGTGCACCCGAAACCATATCCCCAAGCACCACATCCAAATGACTTCTGAACACATCCAGTGTTTGTTTAGGTGTGAGGCACTCAGTGTCATGATCTAGTTGATTGGACAGGGCTGGGTGCTAGGTTGGACTGGATGAGCTTGGAGGTCTCTTCCAACCTGGTTGGTTCTGTGATTGTATGTGACTGCTCACCACAGGGGCTTTGGACTAGACAACAGATAAATGTCCCTCTAACCCAAAGCACTCCATGGCAGTAGTCCTTGGGATTTTTAAGCAGCTCCCTGTGTGAATTAGTTTAAGTGTGTGCTTAATTCATACAAACACTCATGGGGAGGAAGCTGAGCATGCTCATAGGTTCAGAGTCATGAAGGCTCTGACCTTCCTGTTGTCTTCCCTGGTACTTTACTGATTTTCAGGCCTTTGGGTGTAAAATACAGACACTTTTCCTTCTCTTTAACTACCAACAGACAAAATGACTGGTACAGGTTTCCACTTCTATCAAGCAGATGACACAAGTGCAGGTGCTAAAGTACTTTCATTTTGCTTTATAAATCTTCCTTGTGCAACTCAACCATGATTTACTCTTTCATGGCACTGCCCTAAATCTTTCAATTAAATTCCCACGCAACTTAACTAAAACCACATTTTGCCTTCCCCTTGGGAGACCACAGAGAGTTGTATATATGGACAAGAGAAGCTGAGCTCTTCAACTCACCAGGCTTACAGCACAAAGTGAGTTTGAAGCAGGACTTGACTGCTACCCAACTGCCTTCTCTGCCAGAAAGGGCTGATGGAGGCTGCCACCATTTGCAGCACAGCACAGGTGACCCTGGAAAAGGAGGATTACTGTAGGGGCTGAACTTGCATGACAAATGCAATTCAGGATCATAAATCTCTGGTGCAGAACAACTATACTGCAGAAAATTGGGTTTATGAGTGAAGATCTGGCAGTGCAGACAAGACATACAAGCATTCTTCCATCATCAGCTCCACTACTACACCAAAACAGAGTTAGATGTGGGCACTGCTATAAAGATGAGCCTTTCAGAATCAGAATTGATCAGGTTGGAAAAGACCTTCAAGGTTATCCAGTCGAACCTATCACCCAACCCTTCTCATTAACTAACCCATGGCACTAAGTGCCTCACCCAGCCTCCTCTTAAACACCTCCAGGAATGGGGACTCCACCACCTCCCTGGGCAGCCCATTCCAATGCCAATCACTCTCTCCAGGAAGAACTTCTTCTTAACATCCAGCCTAGACCTCCCCTGGCACAGCTTGAGGCTGTGTCCCCTTGTTCTGTTGCTGCTTGCCTGGCAGCAGAGCCCAACCCCACCTGGCTACAGCCTCCCTTCAGGTAGCTGTAGACAGCAATGAGCTCTGCCCTGAGCCTCCTCCTCTGCAGGCTGCACCCCCCCAGCTCCCTCAGCCTCTCCTCACAGGGCTGTGCTCCAGGCCCCTCCCCAGCCTTGCTGCCCTGCTCTGGGCACCTTCCAGCACCTCAACATCTTTCTTAAATTGAGGGGCTCAGAACTGGACAGTTTGAGGAGAAGCTGAGGGAGAGCAGGGTTAGAGTGGATCTTTGAAATAAATTCTTCAGTACAAGGGTGGTGTGAGCCTGGAATAGGCTGCCCAGGGAGGCGGAGGCTGCCTCCTCCCTGGGGTGTTCAAGGCCAAGGTGGATGAGGCCTTTAGCAGCCTGGGCTAGTGGAAGATGTCCCTGCCCATGGCAGTGGGGTTGGAACTGGATGGTCTTTAAGGTCCTTGGGCTGCCCAGGGAGGTGGTGGAGTTGCCATCCCTGGAGCTGTTCAAAAAAAGCCTGGCTGGGGCACTTAGTGCCATGGTCTGGTTGATTGGCCAGGGCTGGGTGCTAGGTTGGACTGGACAAGCTTGGAGGTCTCTTCCAACCTGGTTGATTCTATGATTCTATGAATTCTGTGAACCTACAAATCTTTGACCATAGACATATCCCCCTCGAGAAACAAAGCCGTCCAAGATGGTAACGACTTCAAGCTGAGGGCTTTGGCTCCTGCATCAGACAAGTCCCTGGGTTTGGCCTTCAGGTGTTTCTCAGATGTAAAGTGTACACCAAGTGGCATCATTAATGCCTGGACTGCTGAACAGAGCAGCTCTTTTTTATGAGCACACACATTTTCATATGGTTGGCTTGCAGAAGTTGCATTTTTATCACTAGACCAAGAACACCCAAATTGCAGCCAGACACCAAATGCTTCCCATTAAACAATAGATAACTCTGAGTTCCTGAACAATAAATATTAATAAGTGATAATAAATGACAGTGTACAGTAGAATAAATAACAAATTAACAATATTTTTTTTGACCCAGAATGTACAAATGTCAAAACTGCTTATAGATATTAGAATATACAGCTCATAAATTAAGGTTTCTCTGGGTAGAGCATAATGTGAACTGTTTACAGATATAATTAAGTCTTACTATTGCAATGTTCTTTATTTTTCTGAACAAATCACAAGGGTTGTCACTGCCTTTCATCTTAATTAGGCCATGTGTTTGTCTTATTTATTTCTATGTACTTTCATAAACGTTTACAAATATTAATTGTAAAGAAAAATGGGTTTGGGTTTTTTTTTTTGGTTTGGGTTTGTTTTATTTTTTCCCTCCTCTTGCTGTAATTATTATATCTACAGACAGTACAGAGTGATAAATATTCATGGCTGCTATCGGTTCGGTGGGTTTGGATTTGGGGTTTCCTTTGTATATTAAGATGCAGTAGAAATGAATAGTGTCATAGAATGGTCTGGGTTGGAAGGGACCTCCAAAGGTCATCTAGTCCAACCCTCTCTGCAGTAAGCAGGGGCATCCCCAACTAGATCAGCTAGATCAGGATTCTTTGGAGGTCACAGAATCACAAAATCAACCAGGTTGGAAGAGACCTCCAAGCTCAGCCAGCCCAACCTAGCACCCAGCCCTGGCCAATCAACCAGACCATGGCACTAAGTGCCCCAGCCAGGCTTGGCTTCAACACCTCCAGGCACAGCAACTTCACCACCTCCCTGGGCAGCCCATTCCAATGCCAATCACTCTCTCTCTGACAAGAATTTCCTACTAACATACTGAAGGAGAGGAGAGGAGAGGAGAGGAGAGGAGAGGAGAGGAGAGGAGAGGAGAGGAGAGGAGAGGAGAGGAGAGGAGAGGAGAGGAGAGGAGAGGAGAGGAGAAGGAGGAGGAGAGGAGAAGGAGAGGAGAAGGAGGAGGAGAGGAGGAGGAGAGGAGAGGAGGAGGAGAGGAGAGGAGAGGAGAGGAGAGGAGAGGAGAGGAGAGGAGAGGAGAGGAGAGGAGAGGAGAGGAGAGGAGAGGAGAGGAGAGGAGAGGAGAGGAGAGGAGAGGAGAGGAGAGGAGAGGAGAGGAGAGGAGAGGAGAGGAGAGGAGAGGAGAGGAGAGGAGAGGAGAGGAGAGGAGAGGAGAGGAGGAGGAGGAGGAGAGGAGAAGGAGAGGAGAGGAGGAGGAGGAGGAGAGGAGAAGGAGAGGAGAGGAAAGGAGAGTAGAAGAGGAAGAGAGGAGAGATGAGAATCAACCAGGTTGGAAGAGACCTCCAAGATCACAGTAGTAGTAAAAATAATAATAACAATAACAACAACAACATTAACAATAAATTTATAGTATGCTATCTTGGACAACAATAATACCACCACCAATAATAAGATCAACACTACCAACAACAACGACAAATTTAAAGTATGCTATCTTGGACAACAATAATAGCAACAACACTAACAACAACACCACTAACAACAACAACAAATTTAAAGTATGCTATTTTGGACAACAATAATAACACCACCACTAACAACAACAATACATCTATAGTATTCTATTTTGGAGTGTAGTCGAAATCTTTCTGTGACAGACCTTAGTGACACCTTCCCCAAAGCATTTTGGAATCAAATGCATTTTTACATGCCCTCTCCCAGATCACAATCCATTTTCCTCTTCCTTCTTATATCCCAGCCCCCAAACCAAACTCTGGGCTCTCTACCTGCAGGTCTGCTGTTTGATACAGCTGGAGGAGAAGGAAGCTGTGTTTGCAAACCCACTATAGAATCATAGAATGGTTTGGGCTGGAAGGGACTTTAAAGATCATCCAGTTCCAACTCCCCTGCCATGGGCAGAGACACCTTCCACTAGCCCAGGTTGCCCAAGGCTCCATGCAACCTGACACTGAACATTTGCAGGGAGGGGACATCCACAACCTCCCTGGGCAACCTGTGTCAGCGTCTCACCACCCTCACTGTAAGGAACTTCTTCCTAATACCCAGTCTAAATCTCCCCTCTCCCAGATCAAAGCCTTTACCCTCATCCGCTACCACATATCCTACCCTTTTCCTATGTCTCCTCATGCCACCCAGCTTCAAGGCTGAATCTTTGAGAACCTCCCATCTCCACTTGCTGACCCTCACTAACGTCGCCCAGCAAAACTAGCATGGGGCTGAAGGTAACAGCAAACCCCTCACATTCCAAACAACTGCCCAAAGGGATGTCGTGGAGAGGCTGCTGCTGAGCTCTTCTCACAGAGAATTGGAGACAGAACAAGGGGGAATGGCCTCAAGCTGAGGCTGAGGAGGTTTAGACATTAGGGAAAAGTTTTTCACAGAGAGGGAACTGGAATGAGCTGCCCAGGTTGGTGGATGTGTTTAAGGGTCGTTTGGATTTAGTGCTTAGGGCTATGGTTTAAGGTGAGTCTTGCAGAGTAGGGCTCTGGGTTGGACTTAGTGATGCTGAGGGGCTTTGCCAGCCTGCATGTGTCTGTGATTCTGTGAATCAAGAGGTTCTATAAATGCATCATTCCATCTGTAAATGATTTGAGTTCTCTCTCGATTCCTTCCTATCCCTCTGAAACTTTACTGCAACATGAGACCAAATCTCAGGATGCCATTTTGGAGCCAGATCTCCAGCTCACACAGCTGGTCAAGAACTAGCCTGAAACACTTCACCACCTTTCACTTGAAAAGGTACCAGAAAGGATGAACCAAAACTAATTTCTGGCTAACACCAAGCAGCAAACTCAGAAGAGACTGACACAAATAGAACTATTAGGCTTTTGAGGAGGGTGTAGTTTGCTTGCTTTAGGTTTTAGGCATCAGCACTGAAGCTTCTTGAATTGTATTAAGTGTGTGCAATACTATTTTTCCTCTGATTTGTAATTAAATTTGGCTTCAATTAATTAATAACAGATGCAGATTTCTACTTCAGTGGCCAGATTGTTCACCATGGGCTACACCATCCTCTCTGCCTGCATGAAGGGACAGATTGAGACCAAGCAGCTATGGCTGCAGTGATGGGAGGGATGAGAAGCTAGGAATCCACATCACCTTGCTCACTCTGATTTCATCAGCATTAAATGAGGAAATGAAGGCATCTTACTGGATCAGAAGATAAGAAAATCAAAATCACAGAATGGCTCAGGTTGGAAGGGACCTCAGAGATCATCCTCTCCAACCTCCTCGCCATGGGCAGGGACACCTCCCATCTAGACTCTGATGCTCAAGGATTCATCCAACCTGGCCTGGAAAACCAACAGGCAGGAGGCAGCCACAATCTCCCTGGGCAGCCTACTCCAGAGTCTCACTACCCTCACTATGAAGAACTTCTTCCCAAGATCCACTCTAACCCTGCTCTTCCTCAGCTTCAAACCATTCCCCCTTGGCCTGGCTCAGACCCCTTCAGCACAAGTCCCTCTGCAGCCTTCCTGCAGGATCCCTTCAGGCACTGGCAGCAGCTCTGAGGTGCCCCTGGAGCCTTCTCCTCTGCAGGCTGCAGCCCCCCAGCTCCCTCAGCCTGTGCTCACAGCAGAGCTGCTCCAGCCCCTGCATCATCTTTGTGGCCTCATCTGGACTGGCTCCACAACTCTGTGTCCTTCTTATAATAAATGAAAGGATGATTTCCCTTTATTTCAAGAAGTTTCGGTGAGCTCAGAACTCAGATCTTCTGCCACTTTGCAGATCTACACCTCTGCTGGTTTAAAACAGAAGCTCCACTCACTTTGCACAGTTGCAGAGACGATGAGCAGGGTTGCAGCTGTCTGCTTAGTTTTACCTTTCAGGTGCCCCCAAGATTCTGTTTTCCCCAAGTGCTTCAAGCTGCTCTGTAGGTTGCATTATGCAGATTCTTAATCTAAAGACTTCTTTTAACACATTTGGAGATAATTCCAAAAAGAAACTTTTGTTACTCCACCTGGGGTCCTGTGTGCAGTTCTGGAGCTCCCAACACAAGCAAGACATGGAACTGTTGGAGCCAGTGCAAAGGAGGCCACCATGATGCTCAGAGGGCTGCAGCAGCTCTGCTCTGAGGACAGGATTCCAGGAGACCTTGGAGTGGCCTTCGAGCATCTGAAGGGGGCTACAGGAGGGACTATCACTCTCTCTGGCAAGAACTTCCTTCCAACATCCAGCCTGAACCTGCTCTGGCACAACTTGAGGCTGTGTCCTCTTGCTCTGTCCCTGGGTGCCTGGGAGAAGAGCCCAACCCCACCTGGCTACAGCCTCCCTGCAGGCAGCTGCAGACAGCAATGAGCTCTGCCCTGAGCCTCCTCTGCTGCAGGCTGCACACCCCCAGCTCCCTCAGCCTCTCCTCATAGGGATTGTTTCCAACATTCCATGGCTCTCCTTTCATTTCACACACTCTACAAACATCAAATCCTTCCAAAATTATTCTATGGGAGCTCTCAACTCACGTCCCCCCCAAAAAACTCCCACTCCACAGCACCAATCCATAAATTCTGCTTAAGAACGGGGACCTCAGGAAAAAAAAAAGCCAACACACAGGATTCTTCCCAGAAAACTAATACAGCCCTGGAAAAAAAAACTCTGACTGTCATAAAACCTGAGCAGCTGGCAACTCTGTCACCATGAAGTATCCATATGGAAGACCGAGATGTGTCAAACTACCCAAAACGAGTTTGGATAGCGCAGAGAAGATGGAATAAATAATTCAGTATCTTCCACACTTTCAACAGCAGGTAGTAGATATGCTACCTGCTTCCACAACCTGCCAAAAATGTAACATGCGAGTGAGAGAAATTCTGAGCCTCTCCCAACCTGTTTTCCTGAGGAGGTTTTGCTTGGGGAACTTCTCTTTTTAGAGGCATATGATCCGGATCAGATGTTTGTCAGGAGCAGGCAGCACTTGCAGAACACCAGAGACACCCAAAGACATTCACAAAGTGCACACTCCCTCATATAACTGCATACAAAAGGAAGGCTTCTTAAACGTGACAAAATAATACAAAGGAAGCAAAACTAGGTATTTCTTCCCACTGCCCTTGGCACTTGGAGTCACAGAATGGCTTTGTTTGGAAGGGACCTCAGAGCTCATCCCCTCCAACCTCCCTGCCATGGGCAGGGACACCTCTCAACTAGACTCAGCTGCTCAAGTGCTCATCCAACTTGGCCTGGAAAACCTTCAGGCAAGAGGCATCCACAACCTTCCAGGGCAGCCTACTCCAGAGTCTCAACACCCTCATGCTGAAGAACCTCTTCCTCAGCTCCAATCTAACTCTGCTCTCCCTCAGCTTCAAACCATTCCCCCTTGATCTGTCTCTAGACACCCTCAGGACAAGTCCTTCTGCAGCCTTCCTGCAACACCCCCAGGCAGGAGGCGGCCACAGCCTCCCTGGGCAGCCTGTGCCAGAGTTTGCATTACAGAGCAAACAGAATCACAGAATCACAGCATGGCCTTAAGGTTCATCTACTCCAACCCTCCACCACGGGCAGGGACACTTCCCACCTAGACTCAGCTGCTCATGGCCTCAGCCAGCCTAGCCTTGAACACCCCCTTGAAGGAGGCACCAACATCTCCCTTGGGCAATGTGTTCCAGAGCCTCACCACTCTCCTACTGAAAAATTTCTTCTTTAACCCTACTCTCCCTCAGCCTCGAAGCATTCCCCCTTGTCCTGTCTCTAGGCACCCTCAGGACAAGTGCTCCTGCAGGATTCCTCTAAGGTCCCCCTGGAGTTTTCTCTTCTCCAGGCTGCACACTGCCAGCTCCCTCAACCTGGAGCAGAGCTGCTCCAGCCCTTGGATCATCTTTGTGCCCTACTCTGGACTTGCTCACACAGAATCAAACCAACCAGAAAAACCCCAGGGAAGCAGAGCACTATCCAAAAACCCACTAGGAAGGAGCAGCTCGGGCTGGGTGCATTCCACACTGTTCTCAGCCACCCCACTCCTTCCTTCCCTCGGCAGAGCCGACGCTCGCTACCAGATTTGAACGATTACACCGAAGTGGCTGAAGTGAGACTGCAAAAAGCTGCCAAACAGATTTCATCAGACTCTCAAAAAATAATTGTTTTGTCTGTTCTGCATTAAGCTTTAAGTGCTCTAAGAGAAGTTTCTCTGCAAACATGGCTGAAGATCACAAAGGGGAGCATTTGGATTGAATGTAACCCTTCAGTCATATAGTTATTAAATCAAGCTTGCATCACGCCCGGCACATCCCAGGAGTTGTTTTATTTCCACTCCAATCTGCAGTGTTGTCCTATCCTTTTATTTCACATGTTACCATAGAAGGTTTTTATTTATAATGCCACCAGTCGCAGAAAAGGATTAAGAAGGGCTCAGGTCTGCAGTTGAGTGCTCCTGGCATGGGACATAAGGGACCAAAACAAGGGCAGAGGCACAGAGGAAAGAATTCAATGAAAAAGAGAGTATGCTAAAAGAACTAAACCAAGAGAATTCAACAGTTCTGAAGCAGAAAGGTTGTGCCCATTTTAACTGCAGCTCTTGGCTGTGAGTTCTGCAGGGTTAGCAACTTTCACAGCCACGGGTGGGACGTTTGGGCAGCCTTTACGCCACGGATGTGTTCGCTGCACAAGTGAATCAACTCCCAAACACTGCAACACGCTGAGATGCTCCCCAGGTGGAGAAAATCCAATGATAAAATAATAATAATAATGCTTTTGGGCTTCCAGGTATTTCACATATTCTGACTTCCCAATGCATCTCACATGCAACTATGGGATGCTGAAGCTTCTGAATCCCTTTTATCATTAAAGAAAGCATCCAGCGCTGAATGCCCATTATTCCCCAGGACCATGCAGGAGAAATACACACCTCTGGGGTTGAAGTCATACATAACAAAGCCAGAAGAATATACCAGATGCTTTCTGATCTTGAAGATTAAGAAACTGAGGCCAAAGCTTGCTTATCAAGGGCCACGAAGAGGGCCAGGGCCACAGTTGAGAACTCAGGAGCCCAAGCCAGAGCTGAAGATAAGTAAGTGTCACGGACTAGTGATTTAATCAACTCGTACATTATCACTCTGTCTACATATCTTATGGAGCCTGCTCACCACAGTACCTGACAGACATCCTGAAATAAAAAATGTTATCTTGGTGGCACCACAGCATAGTGATTCAGTACTTTCAGCTCTCCTCTTTTCAGGCACAGAGAGGCTCAGTTATGCAGATGCACAAGCATTAGTGTGCTTGCACACACAGATACACATACACACACACACACTACATGAATGGAGACTAGATACCATTTTTCTCCCCCCTGCAATTCCATCACAGAAAATCGTGAAGCATTCAAAATTAAGCTACTTAAAACTGTGGCCAGGAAAACTGTTGACAACAGCTGATTTATTACTGGGAAAAGATCTTGCATCTCTGCGTCGCAGCAAGCTCAGAATCTGCTTGCGGTGGCTGGCAGAGAAGCTTTCAGATCTGCAGAAACTGAGCACAGTGAAATGCTTCTGGTCAAGATTTCATTTTAATTATTTTTCTCCCCTTTCCCCCCTTCCCCTGTAATGCATTTGGATTACACTTAAAAACTTCTCAGGGGCTCCTGAAAAGGAAACTCTACTCCAAACCCTTCGTCAAGATGAACAGAGATGTTCTCTGGAAAGTATTTCCCACCAAAAAAACCGAAGTTGTGGAGCATTGGTAGCTGCACAGTCATATGGGATTCATTTTCTCTATCTATCTCTGCAGAGTGCTGGAAGAAACAAATTAACTTCAAAATTCAAAGATCTTTATACAGCCTTCTGCTCTTAGGTACAAATATTTAACTAAGTTCTACCTCCTGTCAGATGCAGAAAGGGGCAGTAAATGATATTAAATTATGATAGATACAAGCAGTAACTTTGCTTCTCTGCTTTCCCTGTGAGCTCCAGCACCTTGGCATTTCTTCTACTGAGTGTGAAGGATAATTTAATGTTACCTTTAAATGCCTGCTTCTATTAAAACACTAAGTACGTGCTGGGTGCATAAAAGCATGCCCAGAAGTTTGTGCCAGGAGGCAGCTGATGTAGATGCCCTGTGAGGGATGTCTCTACAAGCTGACCGAGACAAACAGACCACGTTCCCAGCCCCAGCAGCACTTTGTGGTGATTTCAGGAGGCCATTCCTTCCTTCACCTTTATTTCTTCTTTTCAAAAGAAAGGAATAAACAAACCACATCGGAGGCAGGAAGAAACTGAACCATTCCAGTCCTGACAGGACCCAAACCCACCTTCATCCCCATGACCACCATGCGTATGTGCTCGGCACACCAGGAGCTGGTCCAATCTACAGGCACACTGGGGGACATACTCCTCTTGACCTCATAGAACCACAGAATCAGTCAGGGTTGGAAGGGACCACAAGCACCATCCAGTTCCAACCCCCCTGCCATGCCCAGGGACACCCTGCCCTAGAGCAGGCTGCCCACAGCCTCACCCGGTCTGGCCTCAAACACCCCCAGGGACAGGACCTCAACCTCCCCCCAGGCAACCCATTCCAGGCTCTCACCACTCTCATGCTCAACAACTTCCTCCTCACCTCCACTCTGAACCTACTCATCTCCAGCTCTGCTCCATTCCCCCCAGTCCTGGCACTTCCCCCCCAGCTTTTCTGTAGACCCCTTCAGACAGTGGAAGGCTATAAGAAGGTCACCTCAGAGCTCCAACTCTTTCAGTTTGTGCTCACAGCAGAGCTGCTTCAGCCTCTGAGCATCCTCCTGGCCCTGCTCTGGACACTCTCCAGCATCTCCACAGCCCTCTTGTCCCAGGGGCTCCAGAACTGGATGCAGTACTGCAGGTGGGGTCTCAGCAGAGCAGAGCAGAGGGGGAGAATCCCCTCCTTGGCCCTGCTGGCCACACTTCTGCTGCTGCAGCCCAGGCTCTACTTGGCTTTCTGGGCTGCAAGTGCACACTGCTGGCTCCTGTTGAGCTTCTCATCTAGCAGAACCCCCAAGTCCCTCTCCTCAGGGCTGCTCTCCAGCCACTCACTGCCCAGCTTGGATTTGTGCTTGGCATTGCCTCGACCCAGATGCAGGACACTGCACTTGGTCTTGTTGAACCTCATGAGCTTGGCTTGTGCCCACCTCTCCAGCCTGTCCAGGTCCCTCTGGATGGATCTCTGCCCTCCAGCCTGGCTGCTGTACAGATAGATGATATTAAAGAAGGAGACAAATAGAGCATTTATAAGCAAAGAGGGGGAAAACAGGGAGGAAATCTCCCTCTCTCACTCTGATGCAGGACCTGTGGTTGATTTGACAGGAAAGAAGCAATTTGATAAATAAAGTATTAAAATACCTTTTTTTCCCCTTCTCTCTCTTGCTCCTGAATAATAACAGGAAGAACTAAATCAAGGTGGAGCAAGGCACCAGTGAAATATATATATATATATATAAAGCCAATATTGCACCCATCAGAGTGACACAGTGCAGGGACCTGACCTGTCCCACTGTAGACCTCCTTAGGGCTACTGTTTCAAGTAAAACACAGAAACAGCTCAAGATTGACATTTTCCAGCTTTGTGTCATGTTACATTATTTGAATGAATCTCAACTTTTAAAAACAGCCAAACACCAAAGAAATGCAGATGAAGACTGTTTAAAACACAACCAAAAAGAGCCAACAACTTCCCAAGCTAGAGCCACCCATGTGGAGGATTACCAAAGAGTAGGTAACAAAGCCTTTGAGGGTATGTGACAGTGCTCTTCTGATTCCAAGATTCAGGTTAAAAATGGTTATTACTCTACTAGTAACTTCCACCCCCTATCTTACTCTGACTGTACAGATGACTTCTGCCTGCCCAGCTCACAAGAGTGACTGGATAAAGCCCAGGGTTCACCATGCAGCTGCTCTCCCAACTGCTGAGGATCAGAGGGCTCAGCTTTATTGACAGGATACAGCCCCAAAACTACACAGAAAGCTCTTATTGGAAGGATACAGCTCCAAGACTACAGAAAAAAAAGCTGTTATTGACAGGACACAACCCTAAAACTACACGAAAAAAGCTCTTACTGAAAGGATACAGCCCCAAAACTACAGAAGAAGCTTTTACTGAAAGTCTACAGCCACAAAACCACACAAAAAGCTCTTACTGAAAGGATACAACCCCAAAACTACACAAAAAAAGCTCTTATTGAAAGGATACAGCCCCAAAACTACAGAAAAGGCTCTTATTGAAAGGATACAGCCCCAAAACTACAGGGAAAAAAGCTCTTATTGAAAGGATACAGCCCTAAAACTACAGAAAAAGCTCCTATTGAGAGGATACAGCCCTAAAACTACAGAAAAAGCTCTTATTGAGAGGATACAGCCCTAAAACTACAGAAAAAGCTCCTATTGAGAGGATACAGCCCTAAAACTACAGAAAAAGCTCTTACTGAAAGGATACAGCCCTAAAACTAGGGAAAAAAGCTCTTATTGAAAGGATACAGCCCCAAAACTACAGGGAAAAAAGCTCTTATTGAAAGGACACAGCCCTAAAACTACAGAAAAAGCTCTTATTGAAAGGATACAGCCCTAAAATTACAGAAAAAGCTCTTATTGAGAGGATACAGCCCCAAAACACCCCAGAACTATAGAAAAGACTCTTCTCTATCAAAAGGACACAGCCCCAGAACTATATAAAGGGCTTTTACTGAAAGGATACAGCCTCAAAACTACAGTAGGGGCTCTACTGAAAGGATACAGCCCCAAAACTACAGTAAGGGCTCTACTGAAAGGATACAGCCCCAAACACCCCAGGACTACAGAAAAGGCTCTCTCTATCAAAAGGACATGGCCTCGAAGCCATAGAAAGAACTCTTCTATAGTAGGAGAGCAAACAATATGCAGGATTATTTCTGTATTACTCCTCCTAAGTTGCTTGAGCAATTGGAAGCAGCAAACCCTCAAGCTCCCTCTTCTCCCCACTCTGAAGCGCTTAGAGCAAGCCCGTTCTTAACCCTTCTGCACAGCCAAATGTCCCTCTCATCTCCCATTTCTTCTCGTTTTCACCTGCAAGGCCAGAGGAGAGTCGGGCTTTCGTGTGTGCCACAGGGGAGCTGGGCTGGGTTTTACTGAGCGCATAGACTGGGCTCGGGCGCAGCGATGGGAGAGCGCGGCCGAGCTGCCCGAGGAGCAGGCACCCTGCCTTTCTGGCTCCAGCCTGGCACGGGGGGAAGGCAGCGGCCTCCTCTCCATGCTCTCACTGGGTAAGAACTCGGCACAGGTGTTGTTAATAAAAGAACTTTATTTGTAAAGAGGATGCTATTCCATAGGCTTTGAAGCTCACACATAGTCTAACTTAAGCCAGCTTGGGCTCATCTGGTCTCTAAATGGCTTCTTTCATGTGGTCAGCCCACGAGCCATACGCACTGCTGCTCAATCACGCCACTGTACAGCGTCAGCGTGAGCATGATTTGCATGGTCTGCACTTCCTGCGCCGCTCCAGCCTCAAGCAGCTCTGCGCACCACGTACCAAAGAGACCACCGCCAGCCAGACCAGATGAGGCTACGCCAGTCAGGCTGCCTAGACTGGGCAAGGGGGAGAAAGGAAAAGAAAGGCAAAAGAAGGGGAAAGAGGAGAGGGAGAGAGAATGGAAGAGAGGTCAGGAAAAGAGCAGAGAGAGAGAGGAAAGAGGAGAAAGAGAGGAAGAGAGAGAGGAAGACAGGAAAAGAGGCAAGGGAGAGGAGAAAAGAGGAGAGAGGAAAAGAGGAGAAAAGAGGAAAGGAGGAGAGGAAAAGAGGGGAGAGAGAGAGAAAGAGAGGAAAAGAGGAGAAAAGAGGAAAGGAGGAGAGGAAAAGAGGAGAGAGAGAGGAAGAGAGGAAAATAGGGGAGAGAGAGAGAGAGAAGAAAAGAGGTCAGGAAAAGAGCAGAGAGAGAGGAAGAGAGGAGAAAGAGAGGAAGAGAGAGAGGAAGACAGGAAAAGAGGCAAGAGAGAGGAGAAAAGAGGAGAGAGGAAAAGAGGAGAAAAGTGGAAAGAAGGAGAGGAAAAGAGGAGAGAGGAAGAGAGGAAAAGAGGAGAGAGAGGAAAAGAGGTCAGGAAAAGAGCAGAGAGAGAGAGAGAGGAAAAGAGGAGAAAGAGAGAGGAAGAGAGAGAGGAAGACAGGAAAAGAGGCAAGAGGGAGGAGAAAAGAGGAGAGAGGAAAAGATAGAGAGGAAAAGAGGAGAAAAGAGGAAAGGAGGAGAGGAAAAGAGGAAGGAGAGAGGAAAAGAGGGGAGAGAGAGGGGAAAAGGGGAAGAAAAGAGGAGAGACAGAAAAAGAGTAGAGAGAGAGAGGAAAAGAGTAGAGAGAGATAGGAAGTAAGTGAGGAAAAGAGGAGAAAGAGAGGAAAAGAGGAGAGAGAGGAAGAAAGAGGAGAGAGAGGGGGAAAGAGGAGGGAGAAAAAAGGGAGAAAACGTGAGAAATCTCCTGCTAAATAAGGATTTATTTGGAGGGAATCTGAACCTTAGCTTCACAAATCAAAGTTCTATGATTTCCTTTAAAAAATACAGCCCAGTAGAAAATAATTCAGCAAGAACTTGTTCTTTTTTTCAAGGTCCCTTAGACTTCTGGCACCACATCACATTAGCAACTTATTAAGAGTGGAGAAGCAGGTTCTGATTGCCTTCATTTTTCTTACCCTGTAAAATGAAACCTAATTAAACTGAATTCACTGATTGCTGGCTAAAATTTCTCCCTATGAAGACATCTTTTATCACAAATGATCAAGAAAAGCTGTTGGACAAATAACTCTGACAGAAAGAGCATTACAGTGGCTGCAAGGAGTAAGTCGTCAAGTAAGTGGAGGGGAGGGGAAATGTACCAGAGCCTCGTTGTCATGAGAAACAGAGACAGATGGGGAGACAGACCTATATGATACTACAAATAGATTAATATCTTGTAAGGATTTCAACAAATGCTAGGAGACCTAATGAAAAGCTGCAAACCTACAGATTTGCTCGTGCTGCTGGGCTGAGGGTCACCTGAAATCCAAGCCATACGTTTCAGCAGCAGCATCTCTAATAGCAAAGGTTTTAAAAATAGCAATAAAATTCCAGAGGATCACCTAAAGACTTGAGGAGCTTTGTGCTAGATAATGGCACAATTAAGAGTGTGGTCATTTAGTACAACCTTGTGCTCCTAGAAAAACTAAGAGTAAGAAAGTTTTGCCTCAAGAGACACTGTTGGAGATAAAGTAGAGCACAGAATCCTAGAACAGCTTAGGGTGGAAGGGACTTGAAACTGAAATATTGGGAATGTGACTCCAAAAATTAAGGTTCTACCTGAAAGGAAGTTGTTGCTCTGAACAAATGTTTTCTAGGTGCTCTGAACAAATGTTTTCCAATGTGTTAGCCATGCAGAAGCTTTTTTCTGCATCAAGAACCACAAGTCACATTCATAGAATCATAGAATCAACCAGGTTGGAAGAGACCTCCAAGCTCATCCAGCCCAACCTAGCACCCAGCCCTGGCCAATCAACCAGACCATGGCACTAAATGCCCCATCCAGGCTGTGCTTCAACACTTCGAGGAACAGCAACTCCACCACCTCCCTGGGCAGCATATTCCAATGCCAATCACTCTCTCTGAGAAGAGCTTCCTCCTAATATCAAGCCTCTCCCAGCAAGAACATCTACCTACCACTTCACGGAGTAGTTTTGGTTGGCATAAGCAGCTCAGCGCGCAGCGTTATCTGCTGCCAGCCCATCCTAGTGCACTGCTTTGGGTGAGTTTGTTCCTAAGAAACATGATTCTGCTCCAAACTAAAAATAGGCAGCTATTTTTAGCTCTTTAATCACATGAGGAAAAGACACAGTTTGTATCAGTCTTCTTTCAGTTACAGAATAATTCCATCATGCACTCAGTGCCTGCATCACGAAAATCCCTGGCGCCCAACCTGCGGGCTCGAGCTCGGTGGAAGCAAAGATTCCAGCAACAATGGGCTTGTGACTAAATCAGAAACAGAAGCAGGAGTCATGAGCCAAACAGATACCTATCGGCTTCCTTCAGCTTAATCTGATTAAAACGTGGCTCTCAAAAAATGTTAACTAGAATTGCCACGTCACAGAGCAGGCAAGCGATAAAAATAGTTCAGCACAGGAAATCATTATTAGAGCAGCGGCGCTGGGCTCTCTGCTATGGAAATTTCCTTGTCAGTTTTCAAGGCTTCCCCTTCTGCTTTTTTTTTTTTTTTTTTCCTCCAGGCTGTCTGTTGTAAGGTTGGGTTTTAGGGTGCTTTGTTCTGTTTGTTTGGGTTTGGGGTTTTTTTTCTCCTTTGTGCTTCTCAGAGAGAGTGATTGGCATTGGAATGGGCTGCCCAGGGAAGTGGTGGAGTCGCCATGCCTGGAGGTGTTGCAGCCAAGCCTGGCTGGGGCACTTAGTGCCATGGTCTGGTTGATTGGCCAGGGCTGGGTGCTAGGTTGGGCTGGCTGAGCTTGGAGGTCTCTTCCAACCTGGCTGATTCTGTGTTGAAGTTGTGTCACTTTGAGCCCAAAGCTGAGACATGCCAGTGCTTGGCTTTCAAAACCAAACCACATTCTAGTATTTAATAGCACATTTCATTAACAGGCACTAAAAATATTGCCTGCAGTGCCCTATACAATGGGCAGCTAGTATTATTGTTATCATCATTACTAAGGAGGAAGAAATTGATGCATTCAGAGGTTTAATTAATTCATGCATATTCATGGGGGAAGTCAGTGGTAGAGTCATGACTATTCTATGATTCTATGGATGGGGCACTTAGTGCCATGGTCTACTTGATTGGCTAGGGCTGGGTGCTAGGTTGGACTGGATCAGCTTGGAGGTCTCTTCCAGCTTGGTTAATTCTATGATCCTATGGATGGGGCACTCAGTGCCACGGTCTGGTTGACTGGCTAGGGCTGGGTGCTAGGTTGGACTGGATCAGCTTGGAGGTCTCTTCCAAACTGGTTAGTTCTATGCTTCTATGCCGTTTAAATTTGAGATGTCAAAAGAAAACCACCACTGCTGTTTCCCCACTATACTCTGCTCAATGCACAGAATGACAGCAACATGCAGGTTGGTAAAGCCCCTTAGGATCACCAAGTGCAACCTAGAACCCTACTCTGCAAGATTCACCTTACACCATCTCCCCAAGCACCACATCCAAACGACCCTTAAACACATCCAGGCTGGGTGACTCCACCACCTCCCTGGGCAGCTCATTCCAGTCCCTGACCACTGTCTCCTCCTCATGTCCAATCTACCATCTCAAGTGGTGTCATCCATACTCATCCATCACCTTGTCACTCACTTTTCCAAGAAGCCACATAACATTCAGAGGCAGAAAATGATCCAAAATAGCAAAGTGCTACTATGGCCAAAAAAAAACAACCCAAACAAGCCACATTCATAGAATCATGGAATCACTGAGGCTGGAAAAGACCTTGAAGGTCATTGAGTCCAACCATAACCCAGCCACCACGACCACTAAAATCCTATCCTCAAGTGCCACATCTACACATCCACACTGACATGGCACCACAGGAAAAGCAAGAGCCTCACTCTCTCTCCTAATTTCAAAGTCTTTCACAATGAAAGCATCTTCAAAATATTTCAGTGGGCGAAAGGTTTCGATGCAAAGCTGCTGGGAACGACGGAAGAGCCAATCTAGAGTCCACCAACCAAAATTAGAACCACAAAAGTGTTGATAATCTACAGTCACAGATCGACCTTAGTGTTTTCAGAAAGCTGACACAAATAAAATAACATTCAGCACCCTAAAACATACCAAAAAAATTAAGCAATTCTTCCTATCCTTCCCACTATCATCACCCCTTTCACACCCACCCTCTGGATCACTGCCTTTAGAGCACACCATGAAGTATAAACTACACTTGGGAGCAGCCTGTCCTGCCTGGAGTTACAACACCCAGAAAAAGCTGTTACACAAATGCAGGCAAACAGAAAACAAAGCCACTAAAACAATGTGGCTAGTAGGTGGAAAGACGTTCTCCTCTCCAGTTCTGGGTCCCTCGGGTCAAGAACATCATCAGGAAACTACTTGACAGCGCCCAGCCCAGAGCCCCCAAGCTGCTGCAGGCAGTGAACATCTCCTGTGAGGCCAGGCTGAGGGAGCTGGGGCTGGCAGCTGGCAGCAGAGCAGCCTGAGGGCTGCCCTCAGTGCTGAGCTAAAGATGTGCAGGGCGGGGTCGGGAGGACACAGCCAGGCTCTGCCCAGGGGTGGCCAAGGGCAGGGCAAGGGGTACTGGGGGCAAGCTGGAGCAGAGGAGGAGCCACAGGAACAGGAGGGGAAACTTTGTCCCTGTGAAGGTGGCAGAGCCTTGGAGCAGGCTGCCCAGAGGTTGGGGAGCCTCCTTCTCTGGAGCCTTTCCAAGCCCACCTGGGTGTGTTCCTGTGCGCCCTGCCCTGGCTGATGCTCCGACTGGATGATCTTTGGAGGTCCCTTCCAGCCCCTGACACTCTGAGACTTTGTGTGATTCTGGGACCTTTCCCAAAGGTGTGTAGCAGCAGGCCAAGGGGAATGGTTTGAAGCTGAGGCAGAGCAGGGTTAGACTGGGTCTTAGTAAGAAGTTTTTCTGTACAAGGGTGGTGAGACTCTGAAACAGGTTGTCCAAAGAGGCTGTGGCTGCCTCCTGCCTGGGGCGGTGTTGCAGGTTGGACGAGGCCTTGAGTCTAGCTGAGAGGTGTCCCCCTGAGGGAAGTTGGAGTAAATGATCCCTAAGGTCCCTTCCCTTCCAACCTGAGCCATTCTGTGACCCTACGATACTGACATCGAACCAGGGCTAACCAACTGCTGTCCCTCCAAAATCCAAGGGTGCCAAGGCAACATGAGAACAGCAGCAACTTTTAAAGACAGTAGAATCAGAGAATGTTGCACAAGTGTCTCCTAAGACCTTCTTGATTTTTGTCCTGAGTGGAGGCATATTTGTCCCACTGCAGTCAGGCTGTGTCTGACTCAGCATGAAAGGGAACCTGCATCCTATATACAGCACTGCTGAAGCCTCATTCCATAAAGAGTCTTCCTAGAGCACTCACAGCTATTCTTCTTAATATCCCTCCCACATTAAGAAAAGATTATCTAATACAGGGAGTAATCAGCTCATGGTCTTACTACAGTCATCCTCCTTTACAAAGCAGGGGGGGGAAATACCCAACTGTGCAGCATTATAAAGTCAAGGTTCAAAACATCCACATCTATTGAGCTCAACACAAACTTACCTAGATCCCAAGGCAACAAGACCAAGAGCTGTCTGCTGCTGGTGAACTCAACATCACAGAATCACCATCATCATAGAATCAACCAGGCTGGAAGAGATCTTTGATCACATTCTGTGCTTCTGTCCTCCACAGCCTCCCTGGGCAACCTGTGCCAGTGTCTCACCACCCTCACTGCAAACAACTTCTCCCTAACATCCAGTTTCAGTCTCCCCTCTGCCAGTTCAAACCCATTCCTCTTCCTCCTGTCATTACAAGACCTTGTCAATAGTCCCTCCCCAGCCCTCCTGCAGCCCCCTTCAGATCCTGCAAGGCCACTGCAAGGTCTCCTCCAAGCCTTCTCCAGGCTGCACAGCCCCAACTCTCTCAGCCTGTCCTCAGAGCAGAGCTGTTGCAGCCCTCTCAGCACCTTGGTGGCCTCCTCTGCACTGGCTCCAACACTTCCATGTCCTGCTTGTGCTGGGGGCTCCAGAACTGCACCCAGGACTGCAGGTGGAGTCTGAGGAGAGCAGAGCCAAGGGGCAGAATCCCCTCCCTTGCCCTGCTGCCCACACTGCTCTTGCTGCAGCCCAGCACAGGGTTGTGTCTGGGCTGCACTCACACTGCAGGCTCCTGTTGAGCTTTTCATCAGCCCAGACCCCAAGGGCCTGTTCCTCAGGGCTGCTCTCAGCCATTCCCCACCCAGCCTGGAGTTGTGCTTGGGACTGCACCCACCCAGGTGCAGGACCTTACACTTGGCCTTGTTGAATGCCATGAGGTTGGCCTGGGCACAGCTCTGCAGCCTGTCCCGGTCCCTCTGGATGGATCCCTGCCCTCTAGCAAGTCGACTGTGCCACACAGCTTGGTGCCATCTGCTCCTTTGCTGAGGGTGCACTGATTCCTCTGCCCATGTCACTGGCACAGATGTTCAACAGCACTGGTGCCAGCATTGACCCCTGAGGGAGCCACTTGGCACTGGGCTCCAGGTGGACATTGTGCCCTTGATCACCACTCTCTGTGTGCCACCATCCAGCCAATTCCTTACCCAGCAGTGCTCCACCCAGCAAGTTCCTGTTTTTCCAGTTTGGGAAATAATATTAAGAAGGAGCCAAGCAGCCTCTTGCAGGGGAGAATTCAGAGTTCAAGTGTGCACCATCAACCATCCAGATCAATGCTAACTTCACAGAACTCTTCTGCCTGGATGAGACCTTTAAGATCATCAAATCCAAGCTTCAAGCTAACACCATCCTGGCCCTTAAACCATGTCCCCAAGTGCCATGTCCATGTGTTTCTTGGACACCTCCAGGGACAGTGACTTCACCACCTTCTTGGGCAGCCTGCTCCTATTAGTTCTCAACAAGACTTTGCTCATTTCATGTCCCCTCTCCACTTCATCTCCTCCACATTACCCCAGAAAATGAGACAGAGAAGGGGAGAAGCAGCATTCTGGTGGCAATAAGGAGCAGCAATCTGTACGTATTGGGGTCATGTGGTGGGCCAGAACACCTCCTATCACTGAAGGCTAAATGACTCATCCACTTCAGAAGAATAATCAGTAATTAAAGCAGAATCTGTAGAGCTGTTAAGTGCAAATATCAATTTCAGCCCATGACACTGAAGGGAGAGAAACTTCCCACATCCCAGAGCCACTGATATATCGGAGCAGAGCTGCTTGCAGAGTAACCTCTCACCCAAGGAAATCCTTCTCCCCAGGAAGCCAAACAAAAACAATCTAAAATATTTATTGCCATAAATTCCATCCCTGTTCCATAAACTGCTTGAGAGACATGACATCATGCTAACTACCTAGACCTGTCTGGTTGATAGTAGTCCCAGATTTCAGGCTGAAGACTAAACTGCAGGAGCATGGAAGGGTACAAGCCTACAGGTCACCACAGACACTGACCACAAATCTGACGTGACACAGCCAGAGCTGACACCCTGGCAAATGCAGAAGGTCTGCTGGTGGCAGAGGCTGACACCACAAAAACAAGGCTTGCAATAATTTTGTCTCCTTTTCAGCCTCCTTGGATTTGAATCATAGAATTGACCAGGTTGGAAGCGACATCCAAGCTCATCCAGCCCAACCTAGCACCCAGCCCTGGCCAATCAACCAGACCATGGCACTAAGTGCCCCAGCCAGGCTTTGCTTCAACACCTCCAGGGATGGCAACTCCACCACCTCCCTGGGCAGCCCATTCCAATGCCAATCACTCTCTCTGACAACAACTTCCTAACATCCAGCTTAGACCTTCGCTGGCACAGCTTGAGGCTCTGTCCCCTTGTTCTGTTGCTGCTTGCCTGGCAGCAGAGCCCAACCCCACCTGGCTACAGCCTCCCTTCAGGTAGCTGTCTGCCGTGAGCCTCCTCTTCTGCAGGCTGCACACCCTCAGCTTCCTCAGCCTCTCTTCACAGGGCTGTGCTCCATGCATCTCCCCAGCCTTGTTGCCCTTCTTTGGTCACCTTCCAGCACCCCAACATCTCTCTTGCATTGAGGGGCCCAGAACTGGACACAGCTCTCAAGGTGTGGCCTGAAGTAGGAAGGTTTTCCACAAAGTGACAAGACCTTATCCCTCCAATCCCCAGTCTGCATTTGAAGTTCACCTTTGCTGTGGTGTGAACTCTACCTGTGCCCTGGGCAGACTTCACAATGCCTTAGCAAAAAGGGATCTAATAAATGTTTATCAATATCTGAGGGCTGGGGGTCAGGAGAGTGGGACAGGCTCTGCTCACTGCTCCCTGGGATAGGACAAGGAGCAATGGATGGAAGCTGCAGCACAGCAGGTTCCAGCTCAATACAAGGGGAACTTCTTGACTGGAAGGGTCCCAGAGCACTGGCACAGGCTGCCCAGAGAGGCTGTGGAGTCTCCTTCTCTGGAGCCCTTCAAGGCCTGTCTGGCTGTGTTCCTGTGTGACCTGAGCTAGACTGGCAGGGGGTTTGGACTCAATGATCTCCTATGGTCCTTTCCAACCTCTGACATCCTGTGATCCTGTAGTCATTAGCAGGTGTCATGCCCTGATGGGACATTCCTGTTTCCCATCAGTTAGCAGAGCAAGCTGCATCACCCTTAGCTTTATGCTGCTTTTAGTGGTTTATTGAAGTCATTTTCCATAGCACAGATCCAGATGTTGAACCTTACCATGCACAAGAAAGACAAGTGTGGAGTCCTGCACTTGCAGAGGAACAATTCCCTGCACCACTACAAGTAAGGCTTGAGCTGCTGGAACCTAAGAGTGCTGGTGGACAACAACTACAGGAGTGTGTCTTCATGGCCAAGAAGGTCAATGGTATTTTGGGGTGCAGTAAGAGTGTGACCAGCTGTAAAGGGAAGCTCTCCATCCTCAGACTGGAGGTGAGGAGGAAGTTATTTACCATGAGAGTGTTGAGAGCCTGGAATGGGCTGCCCAGGGAGGCGGCTGAGGCCTCATCCCTGGAGGGGTTTAAGGTCAGGCTGGATGAGGCTGTGGACAGCCTGACCTAGGGTAGGGTGTCCTTGTCCATGGCAGGGGGGTTGGAACTGGCTGCTCCTTGTGGTCCCTTCCAACTCTGACTGATTCTGTGATTCTGATTCTGTGATTCTGTGATCTTCTCTGCTCTGCCCTAGCAAGGCTACATGTGGAGTACTGCATCCAATTCTTGGCTTCTCATTTCAAGAGAGACAGGAAAGAGTCCAGTGGAGGCTACAAAGATGCTGAGGGGAATGGAGAATCTACCTGAGAAGGGAAAGGCAAGGGACTTGGGGTTGTTTGATCTGTAGAGGAGAAGGCTGAGAGGGGATCTTCTCAAGGCTGAGCAATATCTAAACGGTGGTGGTCACGAGGACAGGGTCCAACTCCTTTCAGAGGTGCCCAGTGTCAGGACAAAGGGCAACAGACAGAAAGTGGAACCCAGGAAGTTCCATCTGAACATTAAGAAGAAACTTCATTAGTCTGAGCAGCACTGCAGCTGCCCAACGAAGTTGTGGAGCTGCCTTCTCTGGAGAGATTCCAAACCTGCCTGGATGTGTTCTTGTGCAGCCTGCTCTAGGTGACCCTGCTTTAGCAGAGAGGTTGGACAAGATGATCTCAGAGGTCCCTTCCAATCCTCACCACTCTGTGACTCTGTGATGTTACCTGTCTCAAAGAATTTGTCTATCTTTCCCTCCCCAGCCCCTTACCTCACTAAATGCCAAGCACTTGGCAATCTAACATTCACAAATCAGGCTTCAAAGACACAATTCTGAATCGTCTTGACTCAGGTTGTGACAAGAAGGGGCAGGGACCCCCAGATGCCTGCTTTGTGCTTCTGCAGGAAGGAGCAGATGGCCACCTTCCAGATGGCCGCCAACCTCCTCTCACCCACTTCAACATCTGTATCTTGAATTCTATCTCCGAGGACAGTGCTGAGACAGACTGCAGGTCACTGCCCGCAGCCCCTGGCTCCACGGCTCAGCCAGAAGCCAAAGCACTTTGCAAAATGAAGAATGACAAGCCTGGAAAAAAAACGTTGAGACATCTTGAAGTGCACAGTAGGGCACAGCTGAAAAAAGAAAGGTAGGAACATGGGCATCAAGGAGAACTCCACCTGAACTAGTCATGTATTTTAACTGTCTCTTGGTGTTTTCCTTCCAGACACAACTATCCTTCCCTATCCACAACATGCTCCCCTGCTAATCAAGGAAGTATCTCGGCAGAGGTGATTTTGCTTCCAGTATCACAGCCTCACAGGATGTCAAGGGTTGGAAGGGACCCAAAGAGATCATCCAGTCCAACCCCCCTGCCAGAGCAGGGCCACACAATCTAGCTCAGGGCACACAGGAACACAGCCAGACAGGCCTTGAAAGTCTCCAGAGAAGAAGACTTCACAGCCTCTCTGGGCAGCCTGTGCCTGAGCTCTGGGTCCCTTCCAGTCAAGAAGTTCCCTTTGTGTTGAGCTGGAACCTGCTGTGCTGCAGCTTCCATCCATTGCTCTTTGCCCCATCCCAGGGAGCAGTGAGCAGAGCCTGTCCTCCCCCATCCTGATTCCCAGCCCTCAGGTATTGATAAACACTTATCAGATCCCCTCTCAGTCTTCTCTTCTCCAGACTAAGCAGCCCCAGGGCCCTCAGCCTCTCCTCACCAGCCTTTGCTCCAGTCCCCTCATCATCCTCGTAACCCTCTCTTGGACTCTCTCCAGCAGATGCCTGTTCCTCTTCAACTGGGGAGCCCAAAACGGAGGCAGTACTCAAGATCAGGTCTCACCAATGCAGAGTAGAGGTGGAGCAGAACCTCCCTTGGTCTGCTGGATCATCCAGTACTTAAAAAAGGGGCTGCAAGAAAGATGGTGACAGACTTAGCAGGGCCTGCTGGACAGAACAAGGAGTGATGGCTTTAAATCAGAGACAGGTTTTAGATTAGATAAAAATAAGAACTGTTTTCCACTGATGGGGGTGAGACACTAGATCAGGTTGCCCAGAGAGGAGCAAGATGCCCTATCCCTGTAAACACTTCAGGTCAGGTTGGACAGGGCTCTAAGCAACCTAATCTTCTTGCAGATGTCCCTGCAGGTGGCAGGTGGGGGGGACTAGATGACCTTTTAAGTGGTCAATGAATTTTAGCCTGAAGTAGAATCTCAGAATCATAGAATGGTTTAGATTGGAAAGGACCTCAAAGCTCATCCAGTTCCAACCCTCTGCCATAGGCAGAGAGACCTCCCACTACAACAGGTCACTTAAGGCCTCATCCAGCTTGATCCTGTACACCTCCAGGGAGGGAGCAGCCAGGGAGGGAGGGCAGCCAAAGAATATTTTTTGTCCCAACTAAGCCTAATTTTAACACAGCCACAAGTTAAGAGTTTCTTTCTCTGAATTGAACCCAACTCTTCACAGGGGCAGTTAAAAAACCAAAGCAACTTTAAAGCTACCAAGAGGAAGGCAATAAACCACTTTTGCCTGCCCGAGTGAGAAGCTGGCAGGAGTTCCTGATGGCACCAATTTTACAGCACATATTTTGACATTAAAATGTTCCTGATTTTGAATTCTGAGTGCACACTCTCCTCAAAAAAGATCTTCTTTCCCCCCCCCCCCCAGACATGTAGAAGTGTATTTTACAATAGGAAGAGGAAACCACATTTCCAGATCCATTAAAATAGAAAATTCTGGTTACAGGCTCAACAATCTGCCTAATTAGTTTTTCTTAATTAGCAGGATGCTCTAACCTCTTTAATAAGACTTCTGTGGACAGAATGTTCCATATTGGTTATCCATCTGAGTTAAAAACTAAGCAGATAGTTCTGAAGCACAGCTAATAGCAGAAGCATGGTTGGGCTTTGCGGTCAGAAGGCTGCTCTGGAGTCTAATGTTGGCAAGCTGCATAAACCTGGGATGCTCTCCCTTAAACACATCCCCACTCACACTGCAAACCCCTCTGCACTGTGGAGGCATCATTAAAGGCATTGCACACAAGAGTTAATGAAGTTACAGATCAAAATTCCCAGGCATGTGTGCTGGGAAGGAAAAAATAAAAGTTTAAATGAAATTAAAAGAGAAAATGAAAAAGAATAAAATAAATCAGAAAATGAATGAAGTAAAATGAAATGAAATAAAATAAAATTAAATTAAACTAAAATAAATAAAAAATAAATAAAAATAAAATATAAAAATAAATTAAATTAAATAAACAAAATAAAAATAAAAATAAAAAATACAATAAATAAAAATAAAAAGTAAAATAATAAAAATAAAATAAAAAGATAAAAATAAAATGAAATAAAATAAAATGAAATAAAATGAAATAAAATAAAATTAAAATAAAATAAAATAAATAAAAATAAAAGATAAAATTAAATTAAATTAACAAAATAAAAATAAAGATAAAAAATAAAATAAATAAAATAAAAAAGTAAAATAATAAAAATAAACTGAAAAGACAAAAATAAAATTAAATTAAATTAAATTAAAAATTAAAATAATTAAAATAAAAGAAAAAGAAAAAAGGAACAAAAAGGAAATTAATAAAAATGAAAAAAATAATAAAAAATATAATAAAAAAGAATAAAAAAGAAAAAAATTAAATAAAATAAAATGAAAGGAAAGAAAATAAAAAAGAATGAAATGAAATGAAATAAAATAAAATTAAACATAATAAAAAATAAAAAGAAATGAAATAAATTTTAAAAAATTAAATAATTAAAATTTTTAAAATGAAATGAAATAAAATAAAAATTAAAAAATAATTCAAATAAAATGAAATAAAATTAAATGAAATAAAATGGAATAAAATAAAATAAAATAAAAAGGAATGAAATGAAATGAAATAAAAGAAAATAATTTTTTTAAATAATAAAAATAAAATTAAAGCAATAAATAAAAAATAATTAAAATAAAAGAAAAAGAATGAAATGAAATGAAATAAAATACAAATTAAAAATAATAAAAAATAAATAAAAATAAGTTAAATTAAATGTTAAATGAAATGAAATAAAAGAAACTAAAATTTTAAAAAATAATAACAATAAGGAGAAATAAAATGAAATTAAATATAAATATACATTTAAATGAACACAAAAAAATATGAAAAGAAGTAAATGTAAAAATTCAACTAGAAACTGTAAAAAGGAGAAAAAAAAGTAGAAAAAATATTAGTAGAAAATGCAACTGGATGAAAATAGAGAGTCAAAGCAACTTAAATTTACATAGAAAATATAATTAACTTACAGTAGAAAGGAAAAAGGGAGAGGAGAAGGGGAGAAGAGGAGAATTGGAGAAGGGAAGAAGGGGAGAAGGGGAGAAATGGAGAAGGCGAAAGGAGAAGGGGAGAAGGGAAGAAGGGGAGAAGAAAAGAAGGAGAGAAGGGAAGAAAGGGAGAAGAGAAGAAGGGGAGAAGAAAAGAAGGAGAGAATGGAAGAAAGGGAGAAGAGAAGAAGGGGAAAAGAGGAGAAGGGGAGAAGGGAAGAAAGGGAGAAGGGGAGAAGGGAAGAAGGGAAGAAGGGAAGAAGGGAAGAAGGGAAGAAGGGAAGAAGGGGAGGAGGGAAGAAGGGGAGAAGAAAAGAAGGGGAGAAGGGAAGAAAAGGAGAAGAGAAGAGAAGAAGGGGAAAAGAGGAGAAGGGGAGAAGGGAAGAAAGGGAGAAGGGGAGAAGGGAAGACGAGAAGACGGGAAGAAGAGGAGTAGGGGAGAAAGGAAGAAGGGGAGAAGGGAAGAAGAGAAGAAGGGGAATGACAAAAAAGGGAAAAGGGGAATGCTGAAAAAGGATGAATGAAAAAGGAAAATGAGAAAAAAAGGAAAAAAGAAAAAGGAAAAGGAAGAGAGAAAAGGGAAAAGGAAAAAGGAAAATGACCGAAATCCAGTGTGTGGCAGTGAGCTCAGGAGGCAAACACTGCAGTGACTTCAGACAGCAGAGCATGGCTCCGCAGCTGTTCTCCTCCGCTGTGAAGCATTTGCTTCATGCACACAGCTTTTGGACCTTCTTCTTCCTCACCCACAACCTCAGCATGTTCCTAGCAATTAGCAGGTTAACGACGTTACCTCCAGCTCCCTGCCACCCAACAAACCCTGTTCTCATCACGGCTACAGAGCAACCCTGCAATTCAGAGACTACCAGTTAAGAGGCACATAGCTCCCCAGCAACATCTGCGGTCAGAAGCAGATGCTCCAGAGAAAGGAAATTCATGCCCCTGTTTATTAGGAGTTTGCAGAGCAGCTGCCAAGCTTCATCTCCTCAGCTTAAGTATCCTTCATACTGCTGGAAAATGCAGGATGCACCCAATTAGCTCCAACTCCCCCCCTGCCACCAGCTCCTTCACCCCGCTCACTCGGACATGCTGACTGCCCCCATGCTCCCAACACATTGGTCTCATCACCCACCAGTGGGGCTCCTGAAGGCACATGAAAACTATCAACTCCTTCCCTTTTTTTATTCCAGTCAGCATCTAAGAACATTGCAGAGCCATGTGCAAAATATAATGTAAGAGCAGTCCCTTGAAAAGTGCCTGCTAATGACAGGAGGTGCAGAGACACCATACACGTTGCCTTTAAACATGCCTGAAGCACAAGGACCTCACACAATGTCAACGACCTTCAGTTAACCAATAACAGTTCCACCTCAACACAAGGAGGAACTTCTTGACTGGAAGGTCCCAGGGCACTGGCACAGGCTGCCCAGAGAGGCTGTGGAGACTCCCTCTCTGAAGCCTTTCAAGGTCTGTCTGGATGTGTTCCTGTGTGACCTGGTTCTGCTGTGGCAGGTGGGTTGGACTCGATGGATCCCTTCCAACCCATAACATCCTGTGAGCCTGTGAGCCTCACTCTGCATCAGGATGAACTGGACATCCTTGAGGGAGAGCAGGTCTACAGCCACACATTCCTTTACTTCTCAGTGGCCACAAGGCAGACAGAAGCTATCTGGCACTGCCAACAGCATGACCTAGAGTATTTCAGAACTTCCTTCAGCAACAACATCTCCTTTTGGCTTGTCTACAGTTTCCTGCAGTACAGCTGCAGCAAGAGAAAACCTCCCATTAAGTTAATTTAACTCTAAAAATTAAAACAAAATAAACCTTTTCTTTACTGTCTCTTCCAAAACTCCTTCCCTCTTCTCGCTTAGTTTTAGCATCTTCAGCACCACTTCCCCAAATTCATTTGGCACATAAAGTGCTCAGCTGTTATGTTTTTAATGAAATTGATTAGCAGGAAAATTTCTGCATGTGCTCAGCCTCAGAGGAATTCTGTTCCTGGGGGTTTCAGCGTTAAGAGATGTCACTGTGCACGAGAACTGCTCCACGTTCAGCCACTTACAACTCTCCTGCCACGAGCAGGAAATGCATTTTGCTCACAGAAGCCAAAGGCAGAGGCAAACCTGCAGCACTCTCCAGAATAGTAGCATGGAATCAGAGAATCAACCAGCTTGGAAGAGACCTCCAAGCTCAGCCAGTCCAACCTAGCACCCAGTCCTGGCCAATCAACCAGACCATGGCACTAAGTGCCCCAGCCAGGCTTTGCTTCAACACCTCCAGGGACAGAGACCCCACCACCTCCCTAGGCAGCCCATTCCAATGCCAATCACTCTTGCTGTGAAGAACTTCTTCCTAACATCCATCCTGAATCTGCCCTGGCACAGCTTGAGGCTGTGTCCTCTTGTTCTTTCCCTGGGTGCCTGGCAGAAGAGCCCAACCCCACCTGGCTACATACCTCCTTTCAGGCAGTTGCAGACAGCAATGAGGTCTCCCCTGAGCCTCCTCTAGGTAGCTAAAGTTACTAAGTAGCAACTAGGGCACTGAATTCTTGGTCCACTGTAGGCTGGCAGCTGAGATGTCCCCAGCTACCTGAACCAAGATTTTCACACTTCAGTCTATTTGGATCAGGTTAACACTTTCAAAAATAACAAAATCAACTAAAATCAGAGTTCAGGTAAATCTCTCCAAACCCTTTTACCAAGCCCAGTTTGCATAACATCAGATTTCTTTTTGCTATGTATCCATTCACACAACCCCAGCCAAACTCATTAGGAGAGCCAGTTAATTATGACACTGGAATGCAAACCTGTAAATCCAAATCATGTGCAACCCAAGGATTAGACCCAAAATGTGCATTATTTACTGGGGGGGCGGGAGGGGAATAAGGAAAAACTAAAAAGAGATTAGGGAAAGAGCAGAAAATGAAAACAAACAAACCAACATGGGTTTTTCTTTATGAGATGAAAACCAAAAGCTTTGGAGCATCAACTTATGGACACTTACAACAGCTTTGGAACATCAAGTTATGGACACTTAAGTTATAAGTGTTATGGGCTAGAATGACAAGGAATTGTAGAAAGCACCTCAGAAGGGGCTGGAAGGGACCTCCAGAGGTCATCCAGTCCAGCTGCCTTGCCCAGGGCAGGGCACACAGGAATGGATGCAGGTGGGGTTGGAAAGTCTGCAGAGAAGGAGACTCCACAGCTTCTCTGGGCAGCCTGCTCCAGGGCTGTGGCACCCTCACCACACACAAGTGTCTCCTGGTGTTGAGGTGGAACCTCCTGGGTTCTAGCTTGTACTGTTGTTTTTCCCTCTTTTCTTTCTTTCTTTCTTTCTCTCTCTCTCTTTTTCTTTCTTTCTTTCTTTCTTTCTTTCTTTCTTTCTTTCTTTCTTTCTTTCTTTCTTTCTTTCTTTCTTTCTTTCTTTCTTTCTTTCTTTCTTTCTTTCTTTCTTTCTCTCTCTCTCTCTCTTTCTCTCTTTCTCTCTCTCTTTCTCTCTCTCTCTCTTTCTCTCTCTCTTTCTCTCTTTCTCTCTTTCTTTCTCTCTCTCTTTCTCTCTCTCTTTCTCTCTCTCTCTCTCTTTCTCTCTTTCTCTCTTTCTTTCTCTCTTTCTCTCTTTCTTTCTCTCTTTCTTTCTCTCTTTCTCTCTTTCTTTCTCTCTTTCTCTCTTTCTTTCTCTCTTTCTTTCTCCTTTTCTCTCTCTCTCTCTCTCTTTCTCTCTCTCTTTCTCTCTCTCTTTCTCTCTTTCTCTCTCTCTTTCTCTCTTTCTCTCTCTCTTTCTCTCTTTCTTTCTCTCTTTCTTTCTCTCTTTCTCTCTTTCTTTCTCCTTTTCTCTCTCTCTCTCTCTTTCTCTCTCTCTTTCTCTCTTTCTTTCTCTCTTTCTTTCTCTCTTTCTCTCTTTCTTTCTCTCTTTCTTTCTCTCTTTCTTTCTCTCTTTCTTTCTCTCTTTCTTTCCTGTTTTGTTTTGTTTTCTGTTCTCTTTCTGTGTATTTTTTGGGGGGGGATTTCTTTTTTTCCTGTTTTTCTGTTTATTTTTTTCTGTGGTGTTTTTTGGGGAGGGAGGGGATTTTCTTTTTTTTTTTTTCCTGTGGCTTTTTTTTGTGTTTAGTTTTTTTTCTGGGTTTTGGTTGGTTGGTTGATTTTTTTTCCCCCTTTTTTTTTTTCTTCCCCTTTTTTTTTCCTGTGGCTTTTTTTTTTTTGTTTAGTTTTTTTCTGGTTTTTTTTCCCCTTTTATTCTTTTTTTTTTTTTTGTTTGGTTTTCCCCTGGACTTTTTTTGTGTGTTTCTTTTTCCTGACTTTTTTTTCTCTGAGTTGTTTTATTTTTTTGGGGGGCTTTTTTTTAATAGAATTTTTCTTTTTTTTTCCTGTTTTTTTTTCCCCTGGATACTTCTTGTGGTTTTTCTTTTATTCCATTTTTTCCCCTCTGTTTTTTTTTCCTGTTTGTTTCCTTTTTTCCCTGGGTATTTTTTGGTGTTTCCTCCCCCCCCTTTTTTCCCCTGTTTTTATTTTCCTGGGTATTTTTTGGTGGGTTTTCCCCCTCCCCCCACCTCTTTTCTTTCATGAGCATATTTTTGTGAGGGTTTTTATCTTTTTTCCTGTTCCCCCCCCCCCCTGGGCATTTTTGGGTGGTTTTTTTTTTTCCCTGGGTTGTTTTTTTTTCCTGTTCTTTTTCATGTTATTTTTCCTGAGGGTTTTTTTTTGTGTGTGGTTTTTTCCCCCTTTTTTCCCCGTTTTTTTTTTCCTCCTATTTTTTCCCCCTGGGTATTTTTTTGGCGTTTTTTTCCCCATTTTTTTTCTGTTGTTTTTTTCTCTCTGTATTTTTTGTGGGGAGGTTTCTTTCCCCCCCCACCCTGTTTCTTTATCCTGTTGTTTTATTTTTCCCCCCTGTTTTAAGATGCTTGTTGGGCAAATGTAAACCACTGCACTTTGGGGAGGGGAGGAGAGAGCATGTGGGGGTTTCCACACAGCAACGTAAAGCAAACCTGTCACTTCTCCACTGAATAGCTACCATCTGCCAGCATTTTATCCCCAGCAAAGTTGATTAATGCAAAGTGAGTGTTTTAAGATCACATTGCAGGCTGCCTGAATACATTGCAGGTAGTGCACTCTGGAAGTTGCCCTGGTGCTGAAAAGAGAGGTGGTTGTTGGGTGGTGGTGGTGTTGTTAATGGATTCCTCCCCTTTCAGGTTTCTCAGCAGCCAGACCTAAGACTTAAGTCCATTTGCTGGTGAATCAGTGCGCCGCAGAAGGAGGCTGAGCAAGGTCACTCATCTGCCCCGCACCGAATTCCACCTCCTGCGCCAGCTGCAGCACAACTTTCAGGCAGCCTCTCTCCATCATACTGAAAAGGAAATTTTAGCAGCCTAATTGTGAGCACAGAAAACACAGCAGTGCTGCTATCCTCAGTAGGAAAGCATTTTGTCAGTGGACCAGCACCCCCAGGTCCCTATCCTTGAAAGCAGCCCTGAGGAGTGGGACTTGGGGGTGCTGGTGGGGAAAAGCTCAGTCTGAGCTGTCAGTGTGCTCTGGCAGCCCAGAGAGCAACCAGAGCCTGGGCTGCAGCAAGAGCAGTGTGGGCAGCAGGGCCAGGGAAGTGATCCTGCCCCTCTGCTCCACACTGCTGAGACTTCATCTGGAGTGCTGCATCCAGTTCTGGAGCCCCTGGGACAAGAGGGATATAGAGGTGCTGGAAGGTGTTACAAGTATGATCAGAGGGCTGGAGCTGCGCTGCTATGAGGAGAGACTGAGAGAGTTGAAGCTGTTCAGTCTGGAGAGGAGAAGGCTCCCAGGTGACCTTCTTGTGGCCTCTCAGTATCTTAAGGGGGCTACAAGACAGCTGGGGAGGGACTCTTTAAGATGTCAGGTAATGACAGGACTGGGGGAGTGGAACAAAACTAGAAATGGGTAGATTCAGACTGGATGTTGGGAAGAAGTTGTTCAGCATGAGGGTGGTGAGAGCCTGGAATGGGTTGCTCAGGGAGGTGGTGGAAGCCTCATCCCTGGAGGTGCTTAAGGCCAGGCTGGATGAGGCTGTGGGCAGCCTGATTTGGTCTGAGGTGTTCCTGGCTATGGCAGGGGAGTTGGGACTGGATGATCCTTGTGGTCCCTTCCAACCCCGACTGATTCTATGATTAACCTTAGTTAATTTTTTTACTGGGTTGCTTAATTTATCTTTTTTTTTTTTACTGGATTGATTTTTTTTAACCAGGTTACTTACATTTTACCCTGATTTACAGTGAAAAAATAATAAAATACCTTCACTTACAACAGCAACAACAAAAAAAATTCCTTTACAGTAAAAATCCTCTTTGGGTACAGTAAAACAGCCCTTTACTTAGTAAAATAAAAGTAAAATAAGCACACAATTCAAACTAATTTTATTTCCACTAAAAATGCTTTTATTTCCATCAAAAAGCACCTTTATTTCCTCCAAAAAAACCACCTTTATTTCCACAAAAAAGCCCTTATTTCCACTTAAAAACCCCTTCATTTCCACTAAAAAACACCTTTACCTCCACTAAAAAGCATCTTTATTTCCACTAAAACCCACCTGTATTTCCACTAAAACACCTTTATTTCAACTAAAAAACTTCTCTATTTCCACTAAGAAATCCTTCATTTCCACTAAACCAAACTTTACTTCTACTAAAACCACCTTTATTTCCACTAAAAACCACTTTTATTTCCACTAAGAAATACTTTTATTTCCACCAAAAAACACCTTTATTTCCACTAAAACTCACCTTTATTTCTACTAAAACCCACTTTTATTTCCACAAAAAAATCCCTTTATTTCCACTAAAAAACTCCTTTATTTCCACTAAAAACCACCTTTGCTTCCACTAAAAACCACCTTTATTTCCACTAAAAAACTCCTTTATTTCCACTAAAAACCACCTTTGCTTCCACTAAAAACCTTTATTTCCACTAAAAATGCTTTTATTCCCATCAAAAAATACCTTTATTTCCACTAAGAAACACCTTTATTTCCAACAAAACCCACCTTTATTTCCACTAAAAACCCTTTATTTCCACCAAAACCCCCTTTATTTCCACTAAACCCTACCTTTATTTCCATCAAAACCGCCATTATTTCAGCTAAAACCAAGCATTATTCCCACTAAACCCCATCTTTATTTCCATTAGAAACAACCTTTATTTCCACTAAAACCAACCTTTATTTCCACTAGAAACCATCTTTATTCTCACTAATGTCAGGAGGAAGTTCTTGCTAGAGAGTGATTGGCATTGGAATGGGCTGCCCACAGGGTGGTAGAGTCACTGTCCCTGGAGGTGCTCAAGCAAAGCCTGGCTGAGGCACTCAGTGCCATGGTCTGGTTGCTTGGCCAGGGCTGGCTGCTAGGTTGGGCTGGAAGAGCTTGGAGCTCTCTTCCAACCTGGCTGGCTCTATGATTCTGTGATCCGCAGCAAGCGGCGGAGCTGGGTGCCGCTCCAGATGGACTCGGGAGTCTCTGTGCTCACACTTCACGCTGGCTGGACAGCAGCCAGCTCCGGTCAGGAGTCACCAAGTTGTTTTAGCTCAGTGCACGGTGCCTGTGTCTCGTATCTGGGTGGGGTGGGGTGGTTTAGGCTCACCGTGGTGCTAGGATGGCCATCTGGCCCCCCGCCTGAAGTTAGCTCCCAAGCAGCTAGCTGAAAGCGTGGGCAGGAGGAGCGTGTACGAGTTTGCACGAGCACGTGTGAGCTGCCCTTGATGAACTCTACCCATTTGTTCAACAAAACCCCCCAAAGAAATGACTAAGTTTAGCACTAATGAAATTGAAGAGGCAGTGACCCTTTACTCAGCTGCAGAGCACAAAAGAGGAGCATGGGGCTAAGCAATGACTCCTGTTCACAGGGTCACAGGATGTTAGGGGTTGGAAGGGACCTCCGGAGATCCCCAGGTCCAACCCTCCTGCTAGAGCAGGACGAGAGAATCTAGTGGAGGACACACAGGAACACATCCAGACAGGGAGAAGGAGATCAAAGATCACATTCTGTGCTTCTGTCCTCCACAACCTCCCTGGAGGTGTTCAAGGCCAGGTTGGATGAGGTCTTGAGCAACGTGTTCTAGTGGGAGGTGTCCCTGCCTATGGCAGTAAACTGGCTGAGCTCTGAGGTCCCTTCCAACCTAAACCATTCTATGATTAATTTTCTCTTTGGTAAAAGATAAGAAAAAAAGAAAGAAAAGAAAAGAGGCAGAGAGTTTGTCTTTAAAATGCAGTTGTCAAATATCAGGGGGTATATAAATGCTAACATTTACCCTAGGGGTATTCCAGGGCTACAGTCTGTTACAAATAAAATCTTTATTCATATGAACAGCCACCTGGGGGGCAATGCTGAGTGGTACACAGAATATTTATGGAGAGATATTTAAAATAATCTAGCAGTGCTATTAAAACAAACTGGAAGCTTCTCTGCATTTGGAGTCTTCTCCATTTTAAGAGATCCAGCTTGTTTTCTTTTTGGTGTGGAATACACTTGCTGCGAAGTATGGTGCCTGAGATATGAAATTACTCTGGCCCAGAGGGTTGTTAGAAACGACCTGCTAGACAAAAATGAGTAACATCTTAATTATCAACAGCTAAGCTGCAGCACAGGAGGCTCCACCTCAACACAAGGGAGAACATCTTGACTGGAAGGGTCCCAGAGCACTGGAACAGGCTCATTGCTGGAGGTGTTTAAGATAGGACAAAGAGAAATGGCCCCAAGCTCTGCCAGGGGACACTTAGGTTGGACAGTAGGAACAACTGAAAGGGTTATCAAACCTGGAACAGGATGCCCAGGGAAGTGGTGGAGTCACCATCTCTGGAGGCATTAAGAGACTGCAGATGTGGTGCTGAGGGACATGGTTTGGTGGTGACCTGGCAGTGCTAGGTGTAGGGAGGGACTTGATCTTCAAGATCTCTTCCAACCAAAATGATTCCATGCTTCTGTAGAGAAGTACCAAGAAACTGAGGCAGGTGCTGCCTCAAAGCCAGCAGGAGCCTCACAGTGACACTCATCCAGGGACTTTAACATTTGCTCCAGCTCTTCCAACCATGTGCTGAGCACACTGCAGGAGAATGGCAAGTGATGGAGATCCTAAGTGGCCACTGCTGTCTGAGCCAAGAATTTGCCTTCAGAAGAAATTCTAAGTACTGCACAGAGTTACAGATAATTATTTACTGCACTGGCCCCTAAGAACTCCTCAGCACAAGGGGGAACTACCTTAAGGGTCCCAGAGCCCTGGCACAGGCTGCCCAGAGAGGCTGTGGAGTCTCCTTCTCTGGAGCCTTTCAAGGCCTGTCTGGATGTGTTCCTGTGTGACCTGAGCTAGATTGTGTGGTCCTGCTCTGGCAGGGGAGCTGGACTGGATGATCTCTTTGGGTCCCTTCCAATCCCTGACAGCCTCTGAGCCTGTGAGCCTGTGAACACATCAGCTCTGCAGACTACCAGCAACCTGAGCAAGTCTCTGTGCTGGACCTTCCTAATTCATGGAATGAAGATGATAATATTCTACCAAGTGTATAATTGCTGAGAAACTTGTCTGCAGCAAGCAAATAATCCTGCCTAGTACAGTTCAAATGCTGTGATTTGGAAATCAGCACCACAAGAATGAAACCCTTCCACTTAGGCAATGCTCAGACACCTTCTCTCCATGCAGGGAACTACCATGAGTGTCTCTGCAGTTACAAAAGCTCTTAGAAACACTCAGAACTGTGACTGTTCTGCATCAGTATTTCAGAGCATTTCAAATGTAGGAGCCAACTAAGCCACCTTTAAAAACTCTCTCTATAGCCTTTCAAGTCAAAGGAACTCAACACATGGCTGAACTTCCCCATTCATCTTCCCCCTCTGTTAAGCAGATGAAAGAAGGCATGAGATGCTTCCACAACACCTGCACAATGAAGCCACAAAACCAGAACAGCAACAGTGTTCTAGAGAAATACAGCAGAGCTGCTCTGCTGAACTGACACCAACCTGCAGTACTGCAGAGAAAACATGGAGTGGTCAGCACCTTCCACACGATGTGACCCTTGAAGGCTCAGGACATCTTAGGTCTCCTCTCCAGGCTGAACACCCCCAGCTCAGAATCACAGAACTAAGCAGATTGGAAATGACCTCTAAGATCATCGAGTCCAAACTATCACCTAACCCTTCTCATTAACTAAGTGCCTCATGCAGCCTCCTCTTAAACACTTCCAGGGATGGGGACTCCACCACCTCCCTGGGCAGCCCATTCCAATGCCAATCACTTGCTGTGAAGAACTTCTTCCTAACATCCAGCCTGAACCTGCCCTGACTGTGTCCTCTTGTTCTGTCCCTGGGTTCCTGGGAGAAGAGAGCAACCCTGCCTGGCTACAACCTCCTTTCAGGTATTTGTAGAGAGCAATGAGGTCTGCTCTGAGCCTTCTCTTCTCCAGGCTGCACAGCCCTTGGATCATCTTTGTGGCCTCCTCTGGACTCACTGCCACCAGCTCTGCATCCTTCTCGTCTTCTCGTGCTAGGACAGCAGCACTGGAGGCAGGATTGGAGGTGAGGTCTGAGCAGAGGAGAGCCAAGAGGCACAATCCCTTCTCATGCCCTGCTGCCCACACTCCTCTGGCTGCAGCCCAGCACACGGCTGCCTGCCGGGCTGCAGGAGGGCACTGCTGGCTCCTGGGGAGATGCTCAGCAAGCAACACCCCCAAGTCTCTTTCTTCAGAGCTACTCACAGCCCACTCTGCACCCAGCCTGGATTTGTGCCCTTGCTCTATTATTAAAGGAACAAACAGAAATGAGGGGTTTAGGAAATGTCACATTAGTGAAAATCACTTGTAAAAGGAAATCTTTAGTCTCCAAATCCTGTCAATACTATCAATAATGCAAATCTGGTATTTCCCATGACCTCAACACAGAGGTTGAAACATTTCAACGTGGAGTTCACAACACACACTCCTGTTGGACTGCAATGAGTTGTCTCTCTTCAACTGCCACTTGTGAAGCAGATCTTTAGTGGTTACTATCAAACTGGAAGCAGAAGAATCAATGTTCATTTTAATCAATGCTTTCTTCCTAACAGGAGAGAGTAGGCAGCCTCATTAGGTTGTCATCTGATGCACTCAGACTTCCAATCTCATCAAGTACTTGAAACACTGCATTACAAAACAAACACTTAAAAGCTGCAAGGAAAGCAGAAGGTCCTTCAAATCAGTTTCCTCTCACCAGTCACATCGTTTCTGGGTGGCCTGCCTCAGTGATCCTGCTTTGGCACAGGGCTTGGACTCAGTGACCTGGAGGGGACCACTGGACTCAATGGACTGGAAGGGAAGGCTGATGAGGAGAGGCTGAGGGAGCTGGGGGTGTTCAGCCTGCAGAAGAGGAGACTCAGGGGAGACCCCAGTACACTCCACATCTACTTGAAAGGAAGTTGCAGTAAGGTGGGGGTCAGGCTCTGCTCCCAGGCAAGGAAGCTGTGAAGGACCCAGAGAGTAAATCTGATGAGGAGTGACTGAGGGAGCTGGGGATGGTCAGCTTGAAAAAGAGGAGGCTGAGGGCAGACCTCATTGCTGTCTACAGCTACCTGAAGGCACATTGTGGAGAGGCTGCTGCTGGGCTCTGCTCACAGGTAGCTGGAGACAGAAGAAGGGGGAATGGCCTCAAGCTGAGGCTGAGGAGGTTTAGACTGGACATTAGGAAAAAGTTTTTCAAGGAGAGAGTGGTCAGGGAGTGGAATGGGCTGCCCAGGGAGGTGGTGGAGTCACCCAGCCTGGCTGTGTTTAAGGGTGGTTTGGATGCAGAGCTTAAGGCTATGGTTTAAGGTAAATCTTGTAGAGTAGGATTCAGGGTTGGACTTGGAGATCCTGAGGGGCTTTGCCAACCTGCATGTCTCTGTGATGCTGTGAACTTGTGACAAGAGGAGAGGGCATGACCTGAAGCTGTGCCAGCGGAGGGTTAGCTTGGGTGTTTGGAAGCACTTCCTGATGGGAAGGAGAATTAGACACTGGAATGGACTGCCCAAGGAGGTGGTGGAGTCACCATCCCTGGAGGTGCTTCAGGAAAGGCACTCAGTGCCATGGTCTGGTCCATGTGGTGGTGTTAGCTCACAGCCTGGACTTGATGATCTCAGAGGCCTGTCCCAGCCTCAGTAATTCTGTGCTTTGCTGGAGGTCCCATCCAACCGCTAACATGCTGTGATTCCACAACTCTGTGGTCAGGCCTGGCTCCTAAAATGCTGTCCTGCAGGTACAAACTCCTTTTTAAACATCACATCTTTGCCAGCTGTGACTACCTAACTCTGTCTGCTCAAACCCTAGCAGCAACAGCAAAGAACAAGCTTTCCTCTCTTGAAGCTGCCCTATTGGTTAGACCAGATTTATTTGCTGTCAGCAAAGGTTATATTTGCACATAAGTCTATGACAGATTGCAAGTTTATTAACTTCAAGTGAGTTTTCAAGCTTCTGGGTTGAGGGGTTTGGGTTTGTTGGGTTTTTTTGTTGGATTTTTTTTTTTTTGGTGGAGTTTTGGGTTGTGTTTTTTTTTCACATCCCCTCCCCCCCACCCCAAGATGTGGGTTACTTGACAAATTGGAGTTATCTTAGGTCAATGTAACTGTAAGTTAAAGTAATGAAGTGTATGTCTATGAGTGATGTCTGATTAGTTAAATACAGTTAGTGCTGGACAGCTTGGGCTGCTGACCTTGAAGGAACACAGATAACATTGCCATGCGTTGGAGGATGTGGTTGTGATACAAGACCAAATTTACATAACAGTTTGTCATCTACACTCCTCCAAAACAAAATCGTTGCAAAAGGAAAGCAATAGGGAACCAAAGCTAAATGCCTCACACTAAACACACCAGGGAAAATTAATTATAACATTTGGCTTGGGATGGTAGCTTATTTTAAATGCAAGCCAGAAGCAGGCATAGAAAAGGTGTACATTTATATAGCCTGCTTTCCAAAAAGGATTAGACATTGTTTTGGGTAGCACTGTTCAAACACAGCCTTCTGGAGCACAAGATCTACTCTTGCAAAATCAGACTCCTCTCCCAGCTGACTGTGTCTACTTGCTCTGGTAACAAACAGCAGACTTGGTTCTGAGCTGTAACCAGTCAGCACATCCCTTACAGAAGCACAGCACATCCGGGGCTGGAAGGGACCTCCAAAGCTTATCCAGACCAACCCCCCTGCCAGAGCAGGATCTCCGAGACCAGATCACATAGGAACACATCCAGGCAGGTTTTGAGTATCTCCAGAGAGGGAGACTTCACGAGCCCCCTGGGCAGCCTGTTCCAGTGCTCTGTCACCCTCACAGGGTAAAAATCCTCCTCATGTTTAAATGAAACTTCCTATGCCTCAGCTTCCACCCAGTGCCCCTTGTGCTGTCATTGGCATCACCCAGCAGAGCCTGGCTCCAGCCTCCTGGCACTCACCTGCTGAGGCTCATCCTGTGGCTGAAAGGCAGCACTCACAGCCTCTCTCCATGAAGGTGCAAAGTCAGCTGAATGCTCACTTTCCCCCCATGCCACGTTGCTGTGCCACATGTTCCGAGCAGAGCAGGCAACTCGCAGCACTGCTCAAGGCAATCATCTGACCACATCTCAACTGATCAGGTAGGCCAAGCAACATGCCTGGGTTTAAAGACAGCTTGGTTCTGGAGTGACTGATTCTCACTGCATGATAGCTATCTGTTGACCTAAACAGTCTGCTCTTATCAGTCCAGGTTCTAGCTGATAGACGTTTGTCACTTACACAAATGCCTAATTGACATCCACAGTTGCTGGCTCATGGCAGAACTGGACCATTACTAAGATAAAGCTGCTTCCTTAATCCTCAGGTCAGTCTGAGCAGCACCCTCTGATAAATCAGACTTGCAAATAGATACAGCAGAGGGTAAGTGAGGAAGCTTGCAGCATTCACATCTGTGCCATCTCTCAACCTGGATCTGTGAGGCACAGTTTAAACCTCTCAGTATTGATCATCTCAGAACAAGATGTACATCTACATTTACACATGAGCAGCTATCCACATGCTTGTGATCTTAGAGACTCTTAAGGACTAGCAGTGCAAGACAGAACAGCCTAGCAAACCCTAAAACACAGTAGCAATATCCCAGTTATACACCAAGAAGTCAAAGCAAGAATTAAAACCTGTGCTGTCCATTGCAAGCCTCCATCTGCTCGCAAATACCCCCTTGGAAGGCACATAACCAAAGACTCGCAGCTGCAGAGACCTTCTCCAGGGCCTCTCTGCAATGTGAGCTGAGAAATCACTCCCTTCCTGGGTTACCTGTAATTGGTGCTTGCTGGCACTGTTTGCATGAAATAAAGAGCAGCAGTCCGTGCTTTCCAGTGCCACTTCTTGGCAGGCAGCGTGCAGAGGACACAGTCATCTCCCAGCTCTTCTTGGAGAAGATCCATCAGCTGCTTGTGGGAGCCACCATAAAAGGCTTCAATGAGAAGCACGCTCATTCTTCCTGCTTAGCTGCTGAAAAGGAGGACAGAGAAATATTTTACTTTAGAACTACTTTTCATTATTCTTTGAAAGCAAATTGTATTGGAAAAAGCAGAAACACACTGCAAGGCCCTCCAGAGCCTCCATTGCTCACATGGCATGAAATCCTTCCTGTTACACTAGAATCATAGAATCAGGCAGGGTTGGAAGGGATCACAAGGATCACCATGCCCATGGCTGCTCAGTCTGGAGAGGAGAAGGCTCCCAGGTGACCTTCTTGTGGCCCTGCAGTACCTTAGGGGGGCTACAAGAAAGCTGGGGAGGGACTCTTTAAGATGTTAGGTAATGATAGGATTGGGGGGAGTGGAACAAAGATAGAAATGGGTAGATTCAGACTGGATGTTAGGAAGAAGTTGTTCAGCATGAGCGTGGTGAGAGCCTGGAAGGGGTTGCCCAGGGAGGTGTTGGAAGCCTCATCCCTGGATGTGTTTAAGGCCAGGCTGAATGAAGCTGTGGCCAACCTGATCTAGTGTGAGATGTCCCTGCCCACATCAGGGGGGCTGGAACTGGCTGATCTTTGTGGTCCCTTCCAATCCTGACTGATTCTGTGATTCTATTAGTTTCAACCATGGAAAGATTACCTCTTGTAGTTGTTAAATGAATCAAAATGTGCAGGACTTACAAACCAAACCAAGATGAAAACCACTGCATTCTGAAATTCTGCTTGTTTGCTCTCAATCAGGTATTAAAAGCTGTTCTACCTCACACACTCACTCACATGCAGTTCTCCTGTAGGTTAGGAAGTAGTTTATTTGTCTTGCCATGGGCTTTCCCCCTTTCCCTGGTGATAGACAGACTAAAGAAAAATCCAAACACACTCAAACCTCTGAAGTTGCTCATAACTGTTAGGTTGGGTGACTTAAAGGCAGAGAGGAGTGTAGGGAGATGCAATCTCAGCATCCCCTCAGCACTGTCTCATGAATCAGTAGGAGATCACAGAATCAGAGAATGTCAGGGACTGGAAGTGACCTCCAAAGCTCACCCACTCCACCCCCCATGCCAGAGCAGGATCACCCAGAGCAGATCACACAGGAACATGTCCAGGTGGGTTTTGAGTGTCTCCTGAGTGGGAGACTCCACAACCCCCCTGGGCAGCCTGTTCCAGGGTTCTGTCACCCTCACAGAGAAAAAATTCTTCCTCACATGTAAATGAAACCTCCTCTGCCTCAGCTTCCACCCAGTGCCCCTTATCCTGTCACCAGGTATCACCCAGCAGAGCCTGGCTCCAGCCTCCTGGCACTCACCCTCCACATACTTATAAACATTGGTGAGGTCATTTCTCGCCCATCAACACTCTTGGACCCTGCAAGAGGCTTAAACCATCTTATATCTGTGCTCCAAAACGTCTGGAAGAGAAGAGTACAGCAGGCTTGAGGCAGCTCTCAGACAAGAAGCCCCAGAGCTGCTCACAAACAGGATGCAAACCACACTGCCCAAAGAGAAGGGAAAGATGAAAACCCTGTGACTATTGCTCATCTCCTTCGTGACTCACAGACCCGGGGTACTGAAAAGCTGCTTTTCAGATGCCTGGAGCACAGCAATCACATGCAAAAGCTGAAAACAAAACCCTGAAAGGTATCCAGCACCCCTGACTGCCCCTCCGATGGCTTCTTTCTCTCAGGTATCCTCAAAAAGGAGGAACTTCCATGAGATTTATTTGCTCAGGCTTCATGTTTGATGCTGTCTATTGCAAGGCTGCACATCCATTTTCTGACCTGTAATTTCTAGTGGTTTCAGACTGTAATCCTTATCTTCTCAAAGCTAATGCTGACAAGAAGTGAGAATTCAACACAGAACTGCACTCTCCAGAAAAATCTCAACCACCACCACCACCTCAGCCTTGAAATTTAGTTACACTCCAGCTAAAAAATCAGGTATCCTGTAATCAGAGTGGAGAAAGCAAGCAAAACCAAAACCAACTTGTGAGTGCAAGGTAGCTACCCAAATGTCAACTAGCCAGCACCAAAAATTCAAGCACTGAATGCATTTCATTGGGGCAGACAAATATAAGAAGCTTCCAGGTAGCTGTGATTCATCAGCCCCTCTGCTCTGCTCTGCTCTGCTCACACCACACCTGCAGCACTGCCTCCAGTTCTGGGGCTCCCACAATAAGAGGGAGCAGGTGTGGAGCTACTGGAGGGTAGGAGAGCCCTGCAGAGGGACCTGGACAGGCTGGAGGGGTGGGCAGAGGCCAATAGGATGAGATTGAACAAGGCCAAGTGCAGTGTTCTACATTTTGGCCACAACAACCCCAAGCAGCACTACAGGCTGGGGCCAGAGTGGCTGCGAGCAGCCAGGCAGAAAGGGACCTGGGGGTGCTGGTAGAGAGGAGCTGAAGAGGAGGCAGCCGTGCCCAGGTGGGCAGCAGAGCCAGTGGCATGCTGGGCTGGCTCAGGAGCAGTGTGGGCAGCAGGACAAGGGAGGTTATTCTGCTTCTGTGCTCAGCACTGCTCAGGCCACACCTTGAGTGCTGTGTCCAGTTCTGGGCTCCTCAATTCAAGAGAGATGTTGAGGTGCTGGAAGGTGTTTGGAGAAGGGCAGCAAGGCTGGGGAGGGGCCTGGAGCACAGCCCTGTGAGGAGAGGCTGAGGGAGCTGGGGGTGTGCAGCCTGCGAGGCAGCCACTCAGGAGAAGGAGCTGCGTTCAATTTGCAAACCATTAACAGCATCACTAATAAAGCAATTAGCTCACGAAGCATCTGACCAAACTGCACCCCATCAGCCTAGATCTGAGAGTGGCTTTACCACCACCAGGTTTTGCTGACTCCACAGCCTGCTCTTTGGGGTTGGTTTTGCACCGCTTTTCACTGCTGCCTCCCCTGTGGGGACAGGGAACGACTGCACACACTGATGGGAAGAGACTTTCACTTCTCAGGTTGCCTTCGTGCTTAAAGCTCCTGACATTTAGCTTCTTCTGCATTTATCCTACCTCTAGGTCTATTACTATAAAAAAAAGCAATCCAACAAAAAAGTGTTATGCAAATATTACACAAACACTGCCATGCACTGAACTCCCCTCGGCTATCGACACCGGGAAGCTGGGCTGCCATCCGCGGATGCGCTGCGCAGAGGCTGTTAGCTGGCTCCTGCTCTGCAGTTCTTCAACAACACTCACAGACCCCCCCTGCCCCCAGCAGCAGCAGCACATGAGGGTGAAAATCAGCAGTGACACATTTTTCAGAGATGATCTGAAGCCCAAAGGCTTTCTTACAAAACTCTTCACTGCCCCAAGGAAATGTAGGTGCTCCTCACCAAGACGCTCACAGATTCTGCTGTTCTGTGACCTTTACACGTTATTAGAAGCAATAGGCAGCAACATCAGCACAGGAGAAAGGTTCTCTAAGGAGCAGCATACGGCAGGCTTTGGTCTTCACAGAATCATAGAACCCGTCAGGGTTGGAAAGGACTACAAGGATCAGCCAGTTCCAACCCCCCCCTTGCCATGGGCAGGGACACCCTACCCTAGATCAGGCTGGCCAGAGACTCATCCAGCCTGGCCTTAAACACCTCCAAGTTTGGGGCCTCAACCACCTCCCTGGGCAACCCATTCCAGGGAATCATATAACAGCTCAGGGTGGAAAGGATCTCAGAGATCACCTACTCCAACCTCCCCACCATGGGCAGGGACACCTCTCAATTAGACTTGGCTGCTCACGGTGGGGAGGTTGAAGCAGGTGATCTCTGAGGTCCTTTTTGGCCACAGCCATCCTGGGCAGCCTATTCCAGAGTCTCATCACCCTCATACTGAAGAACTTCCTCAGCTCCACTCTAATCCTGCCTTAGCTTCAAACCATTCCCCCTTGTCCTGTCTCTAGACACCCTCAGGAAAAGTCCCTCTGCAGCCTTCCTGTAGGATCCCTTCAGGTACTGGCAGGCAGCTCAAAGGTCCCCCCAGAGCCTTCTCTTCTCCAGGCTGAACACCCTGAGCTCCTTCAGCCTATCCTCATAGCAGAGGTGCTCCAGCCAGGGTTTGTGGCCCTACTCTGTGATTATTACTTTATTATTTTGCAATTACTTTATTATTTTTGTGGGGGTTTTGTTGTTGTAGTTTTGCTTTGGTTGGTTGGGGTTTTTGTCCTCACGAGATGCTGCCTTGAACCTGCAACGACTACAGACTAATGGCAACAGAATATATGCCACATCAGCTCCAGGAGCTGACTAAGCTGGGGCAATAAGAAAGCCAGTAAATCTTCTGGGTTTAAAAAGATACCCTGATAATGCAAAGGAAACTGTATTACACATAACTAATAATTCCTTGTATTTAAAAAGGCACAAAGGAGGTAGGACACAGTCATTTTACCTCATATTTCACCCAGATGACTTCCAGTTTTGTTCACACACGAAAATAACATCTATTATTTTTGCTTTATTTCCCTTGACCGAGCCAAGTTAAGGTAAATATGTACCACAGACTCCTCTGAGGTCTCAAAAAGACACAGCTGATAAATGGCCTGAGAACATTTCACCCTATCTGATGGAATGCAATCCTCAATTAAATATAAATCACTCCAGGTATTCTTTTCCCCCCATTTCAAAGAAAACAACAAATACTAGAAAAACAGAGCTGCTTCCCCTTTCTCATTACAGTGTTTCCTCTCTGGAGCCAGCGATCCTGGGTGTTGCTCCAGCAGCCCAAGCCCAGCCGCAGGGCTGCGGCACCCCACGCTCTGAAATGGGTTGCTGTGCCCAGGCTGTGCATAGCAGCACATTCTCCTGCTTAGAAACTAGCTGAAATTTGGGGGAAAAAAAGTCTTTCTAAGTGGTAGCAGTGTCAAAACAGCATGACTGATACAGAGGCATTACTCACCCACCAGCATCCGCCCTTCTGCCAGCCAGCGCGTGGCCGGCAGGACCAAGGCACTGACTGCGCCGCTGCGGAGGCTGCACCTGCAGTACTGCCTGCAGGTTTGGAGCCCTCACTACGAGAAGGGACATTTGGTGCCAGAACATACCCAAAAAGTGAAGAAGCTGGTGAAGGGTCTAGAGCACAGGTACTATGAGGAGTGGCTGGAGGAACAGTGCTGGCAGTGGCACTGAGTGCACCCTCAGCAAGTCTCCCAACCACACCAAGCTGTGTGGTGTGGCTGACAGCTGGAGGGCAGGGATCCATCCAGAGGGACCTTGACAGGCTGCAGAGCTGGGCACAGGCCAACCTCATGAAGTTCAACAAGCACAAGTGCAAGGTCTTGTAGCTGGGTCGAGGCAATGCCAAGCACTAATATAGGCTGGGCAGGAAACTGGCTGGAGAGCAGCCCTGAGGAAAGGGAGTTGGGGGTGCTGGTGGACGAGAAACTCAACATGAGCCAGCAGTGTGCTCTGGCACCTCAGAGAGCAACCAGAGCCTGGGCTGCAAAAGGAGCAGTGTGGGCAGCAGGGAGAGGGAAGTGATCCTGCCCTTCTGCCCCACACTGCTGAGACCCCATCTGGAGTGCTGCATCCAGTTCTGGAGCCCCTGGGACAAGAGGGATATGGAGGTGCTGGAAAGTGTCCAGAGAAGGGCCACAAGGATGATCAGAGGACTGGAGCTGCTCTGCTGTGAGGAGAGACTAAGAGAGTTGAGGCTGTTCAGTCTGGAGAGGAGAAGGCTCCCAGGTGACCTTCTTGTGGCCTTGCAGTATCTTAAGGGGGCTACAAGAGAGCTGGGGAGGTACTTTTTAGGCTGTCAGGCAGTGATAGGAGTGGGGGAAATGCAACAAAGCTGGAAATGGGGACATTCAGCCTGGATGATAGGAAGGAGTTGTTCAGCATGAGGATGGTGAGAGCCTGGAAGGGGTTGCCCAGGGAGGTGTTGGAAGCCTCATCCCTGGAGGTGTTTAAGGCCAGGCTAGATGAGGCTCTGGACAGTCTGATCTAGTGTGAGGTGTCCCTGCCCATGGCAGGGGAGTTGGGACTGGCTGATCCTTGTGGTCCCTGACTGCTTCTATGATTCTATCAACTGACCTACCTGCTCTTACAACTCCCTGACCATTCGGGCTGAGGTGGGGAGGTCTGGCTCTTCTCCCACGTAACACGAGATAGGACAAAGAGAAATGGCCCCAAGCTCTGCCAGGGAACACTTAGGTTGGACAGTAGGAACAACTGAAAGGGTTATCAAACCTGGAACAGGATGCCCAGGGAAGTGGTGGAGTCACCATCTCTGGAGGCATTAAGAGACTGCAGATGTGGTGCTGAGGGACATGGTTTGGTGGTGACCTGGCAGTGCTAGGTGTAGGGAGGGACTTGATCTTCAAGATCTCTTCCAACCAAAATGATTCCATGCTTCTGTAGAGAAGTACCAAGAAACTGAGGCAGGTGCTGCCTCAAAGCCAGCAGGAGCCTCACAGTGACACTCATCCAGGGACTTTAACATTTGCTCCAGCTCTTCCAACCATGTGCTGAGCACACTGCAGGAGAATGGCAAGTGATGGAGATCCTAAGTGGCCACTGCTGTCTGAGCCAAGAATTTGCCTTCAGAAGAAATTCTAAGTACTGCACAGAGTTATAGATAATTATTTACTGCACTGGCCCCTAAGAACTCCTCAACACAAGGGGGAACTACCTTAAGGGTCCCAGAGCACTGGCACAGGCTGCCCAGAGAGGCTGTGGAGTCTCCTTCTCTGGAGCCTTTCAAGGCCTGTCTGGATGTGTTCCTGTGTGACCTGAGCTAGACTGTGTGGTCCTGCTCTGGCAGGGGAGCTGGACTGGATGATCTCTTTGGGTCCCTTCCAATCCCTGACATCCTGTGAGCCTGTGCTGAGCAAGCCCCCCAAAACAGGGCTGCTTTTAGAAGTCCAAGTGAATGCCACCTGATGGATGTTTGTTGACCAGCCTGGGCAGATGAAGCTGAGGAAGGGCTTGGAGAATAAATCTGATGAGGAGCAACTGAGGGAGCTGGGGATGGTTAGTGTGAAACAGAGGAGGCTGAAGGCAGAGCTTTTTGCTGTCTACAGCTACCTGAAGGGACACTCTGAGGAGGCTGCTGCTGGGCTCTGCTCACAGGTAGCTGGAGACAGGAGAAGGGGGAATGGCCTAAAGCTGAGGCTGGGGAGGTTTAGATTGGACAGTAGGAAAAAGCTTTTCAGGGAGAGAGTGGTCAGGGAGTGGAATGAGCTGCCCGGGGATGTGCTGGTGTCACCCAGCCTGGATGTGTGTAAGGGTGGTTTGGATGCAGTGCTTGGGGCTGTGGTTTAAGTGAGCCTTGTGGAGTAGGGTTCTAGGTTGGACTTGGTGCTCCTGAGGGCATTTGCCAGCCTGGACGTCTCTGTGATTCTGTGATTCAGAGGCAGCTCATCATTTGCATGACTTCTGCACTCTGTCCTGGGAACTGCTCTGGGGTTCCCCAAACAGCAGCAAGTCAGAATTAGTTCTGCTCACTCAGGTCTTCAGACAACATGCTTAAATATGTGCCCCACAGAAGAGCTGAGCAAGGACCCAGAGCCAAAGGGCTGCCTGCTGGGCTGCTGCATAGGTAGAGCTGCCATTAGTTCCAGGAAGCAAGGTGCATGGTTTCAGTCATGATCTCCTAATGGTCACAGTCCCACACGTATGAGAAATTTCCTCCACCACCATATCCAGAGCAGTGCTTGGGTGCCTAAGTCAGCCAGCTACAAACCCCAGCAGGTAGGCACTGTGGAGGTCAGCACACAGATAACCTTTGATGATTTCAGATAAACAGAGTAACACCTAACAGAGGCAAACACTGCTCATCTCCCACCTTCCCACCAGCGGGATTTTCCAAAGGACTATCAGAGGGTCTCTACCTTTCCTCCTCTGCCCCTTCTCCCACCCAGCCCCACCACATGCACCCATCTGAGGTGTGGATGTGGCATATCCACACACACAAACCTAGACTGAAAGAGCTTTGTTCCCCTCCCACTCACCGCAGTGACGCACCAAAAGCCCAGAGCTGTGCCTTCGACACACTCACACTTTAATGGCCAACATTTAGCTTGGGTTTAGATCACCCAAAAGTACCAGCTGGGAGGTTTGCTATTGCTAAACGGTGCCAGAGCAGCAAACAAGAATGCCACCTCAGTTCTGTTTTAGATCCATCAAAGGGACAAAGCCAGAGGTTCTCTGCTGCTCCTGACAGCACACGAAGCAGAATCATTCACCTTGATTTGGATGTCTTCAACAGCACTCAGTGCAGCAGGTCTAGAGAGCTTCTCCTCCCCTCTACTCTGCCCTGCTGAGACCACACCTGCAATACTGTGCCCAGTTTTGGGTTCCCCAGTTCAAGAGAGTCAGGGACCTGCTGGAGAGAGTCCAATGGATTGCTATGAGGATGATGAAGGGACTGGAACACCTCTGTTGTGAAGAAAGACTGAGAGTTCTGGGGCTGCTCAGTCTTGAGAAGGCTGAGAGAGGATCTGACCAGTGTCTATAAATGGCTGAGGGGTGGGTGTCAGGGTGAAGGCTCCAAGCTCTGGTTGGTGGTATCCAGTGACAGGACAAGGAACAACAGGTACAAGCTGGAACCCAGGAGGTTCCACCTCAACATAAGGAGACACTTCTGTATGGTGAGGGTGCCAGAGCCCTGGAGCAGGCTGCCCAGAGGGGTTGTGGAGTCTCCTCCTCTGGAGACTTTCCAACCCCAGCTGGATGTGTTCCTGCACTGTTTGGAAGGGACCTGAGAGCTGATCTGCTCTAACCTCCCTGCTTGCTAAGCCAAAAACAGCAAGTGAGAGACTGTCTTAGGTTGGACCTTAGGGATCATCTACTCCAACCTCCCCACCATGGGCAGGGACACCTCTCAACCTGACTCAGCCTCTCAAGGCCTCAACCAGCCTGGCCTTGAACCTCCTCCAGGAAGGAGTCAGACACAGCCTCCCTGGGCAACCTCTTCCTGAGTCTCAACACCTTCATACTGAAGAACTTCTTCTTCAGCTCCAGTCTTACCCTGCTCTCCTTCAGCTTCAAACCATTCCCCCTTCTCCTGTCTCTAGACACCCTCATGCAAAGGCCCTCTGCAACCTTCCTGCAGGATCCCTTCAGGCACTGGCAGCAGCTCTAAGATGCTCCAAGAGTCTTCTCCTCTGCAGGCTGCACACCCCCAGCTCCCTCAGCCTGTGCTCACAGCAGAACTGCTCCAGCCCTTGGACCACCTTTGTGCCCCTCCTCTGCCCTCACTCCCACAGCTCTGTGTCCCCTATGCATTAACTCAGACTCTGACACAAGAGACTCTCCTGGCTGCTTCCAGAGCTCTGCTGTTTGGAGCGCAGCAGCTGTGAGAGCTGCACATGAGCCCATGCATGCTAAATAAACACCACTGCCACAAATCCTCAGCACAAGAAGTTGGTAGTGCACATGCAGAGCATGCAGTTGAGAGCTCACTCTTTAAATTGCTGCATTATTTTATCTAGGCAAAGGCACTAATGGCCATCATTTCTTGCTGTAAATTACATTTGGGAGCTTTTTTTTCAGCTATAGAAGAGCAAAACCAACTAATCATTAGTTTTCTTCTCACCTTCTTTCCTGACGTAGCCTAAGATTATAGAGAGGAGATTCTGCCTCTTTGATCTGCTGAGAACACCCCCCCCCATCTCCAATCCTGCATCAGGTGTCCTCAGCATAAGGACAGAGAGCTGTTAGAGTGAGTCCAGTGGAGGCTACAGGGCTGGAGCAGCTCTGCTGTGAGCACAGGCTGAGGGAGCTGGGGGTGGGCAGCCTGGAGAAGAGAAGGCTCCGGGGGCACTTTAGAACTGCCTGCCAGTGCCTGAAGGGATCCTGCAAGAAGGCTGCAGAGGGACTTTGCAGGAGGATATCTAGAGGCAGGACAAGGGGGAATGGTTTGAAGCTGAGGCAGAGCAGGGTTAGACTGGATCTTGGGAAGAAGTTCAGAGAATCAGAGAATGTCAGGGACTGGAAGGGACCTCCAAAGCTCATCCAGACCAACCCTCCTGCCAGAGCAGCATCACCCAGAGCAGATCACTCAGGAACACAGCCAGACAGCTCTTGAACATCTCCATAGAGGGAGACTCCACAACCTCCCTGGGCAGTCTGTTCCAGGGCTCTGTCACCCTCACAGGGAAAAAAATCTTCCTCAGGTTCACATGGAACCTTCTGTGCCTCAGCTTCCACCCACTGCCCCTTGTCCTGGCACTGGGCATCACCCAGCAGAGCCTGGCTCCAGCCCCCTGGGACTCACCCTGCACATCTTTGTAAGCTGAGGTCACCTCTCAGTGTCCTCCTCTCCAAGCCAAAGTTCTTCAGTAGGAGGGTGGTGAGGCTGCAAGAGGCTGCCCCAGGGAGAGCAGGTGGTTGCAGTAGATGCTCACTGAGGTCCCTTCCAACCTGAGCTGTTCTGGGGTTGTGGCTGCCTCCTTTCTGGGGTTGTTCAAGGCCAGGCTGGATTGAGGCCTTGAACAGCAGAGTCCAGCTGAGAGGTGCTCCTGGCCATGGAGGGAGGTTGGTGGAGATGAGCTCTGATGTCCCTTCCAACCTAAGCTGTTTATTGTATTCTGTGGTAAATTTCAGTAGGGAAGGTTCCAGGCAGCTCTGTGTCTTCCAACATTCCCTCACCCTGGCCCCAGTAGGCACAGGTGGTAAAACTGGTGTTAGTTTGGTGTGGAAATCAGCCTTTCTCTGGACACATTCCAGTACCTCAACACCTCTCTTAAATTGAGGAGCCCAGAACTGGACACAGTACTCAAGGAGTACTGACCAGTGCCAGGGCAGAACAACCTACTGGAGGATGCCTCCCCACGGCACGGGGGGTTGGAATTAGGTGATCTTTACAGTCCCTTCCAACCTGAAGCACTCTGAGAGGGCAGATCTAAGAGAGAAGGCAAGGTTAGCTACTGCAGCTGATTGAGACCTCCTTACTCTCATTTAACAGCTAATTATAAGCTCCCATTTGCCAGCTAATTCAAAGGGCTGGAACAATGATAACTTGCTTGACCAGTGACTGCTAATGTAGGGTTAATGCCATGTTGCAGTCATCCAACTTATCTGCCCTGTGTTTACAGTGCCTGCAGGCTCCAGCCAGTTTGCAAGACTCCTCCTTTGCTCTACTGTACCTACTACTGTAAACGTGGTGATGCTGATGAGCCTGAAGGTGACATTAGGTCTAAATAGACGAAGGGGACTCCATTTAGAAGATCTCCAAGTGGAGAGGGAACTAATAGGTGTGGTAATGGGAGATGTGGTGCTATTTTTAAACTTGACAGGAGACATATTAGTTGCTAGCTCTCCATTAGAGTGAAAAAGCAGCAGGCTGGTAATAATGGGCTGGCATTTGGAAATTCCTCCCATTCATTAGGAAAATGATGAGAAATGTGTTCCCCACATTCAGGGCTTCAGACCAGTTTCTGTACAGAATGGGGTAGAACTCTGTACAGAATTCCAACCTGCATTCCAGGTTAAAGATGTCCACATGAACTCACCAAAATGGACCTATACCTCTTTTAACTACTCCCATCTGGAAGATTTTAGTCTACAGCTCACCTTAGCTCACCTTAGCTACTTGACTAAAGCAGAAAACACTTGTTAGAATCATAGATTCACAGAATAGGTTAGGTTGGAAGGGATCTCAAAGATCAGCCACTTCCGACCCCCTGCCATAGGCAGGGACACCTCCCACCAGAACAGGTCTTTCAAGACCTCATCCAATCTGACTCTGAACACCTCCAGGGAGGTTGTGGAGGGCAGAAGCACAGAATGTGATCTTTGATCTTCTGCCCTCCACAACCTCCCTGGGCAACCTGTGCCAGTGTCTCACCACCCTCACCAAAAAGAACTTCTGCCTAACATCCCGTTTCAATCTCCCTTCTGCCAGTTCAAACCCATTCCTCCTCATCCTGGCATTACAAGACCTTGGCAATAGTTTGTCCCCAACCCTCCTGCAGCCCCCTTCAGATACTGGAAGGCCACTCCAAAGTCTCATCCAAGCTTTCTCTTCTCCAGGCTGCAGAGCCACAGCTCTCTCAGCCTGCCCTCATAGCAGAGCTGCTGCAGCTCTTTCAGCATCTTGGTGGCCTCCTCTAGACTGGCTCCAACAATTTCATGTCTTGCATGTGTTAGGGGTTCCAGAACTGCACACAGGACTGCAGGCAGGATTGGAGGTGAGTTCTGAGCAGAGCAGAGCCATGGGGCAGAATCCCCTCTCTTGCCCTGCTACCCACACTCCTCTGGCTGCAGCCCAGGAAGCAATTTGCCCTCTAGATTGCCACTTCATGGAAACTTGGGATTTAGCACTTCAAGCCCTCCTCCTGAAGAAAAGCTGGAACTGTAAGAGTTAATGGAAACATTAATTTAAACATTAGGCCTGGTAGTCTGAGATGTTTGGCAGCAAGTTTTGAGTGGGCACAAGCCAGATTTATTTTACAGTCAGAAACTATCCATTTGAATATGTGATGAAAGGTTCTGCATCTTCAGTCACACCTTGAGTCAATAAAAAAAGATAGGATGACATCTACTGTCACATCGAGTTCAGCTGTGAAATCCAGGAGGAGAGCCACACAGAGGAGCATTACTGAGGGGCAGGGACTTCACAGGACCTGTAAGGTTGCTTCAAGATGAAATTCAGTCAGGATGGCAAATGGACTCCAAAAGGGTGTCAAAAGTAGAGTTCATCTAAAGTCCTGCAACACTAGCAATTTAAAATGATAATCAGGAGGACTTTGCCAAGCTGCAAAACCCTTCACCACGTGAAGAGAACAAATCAAGTTTGCATCTGAGAACCAACACTTCAGTACTAGATGCCTACAGCAGTTTAGATATGATGGCCTTGTGATTCATAAAGTCACCAGGGCTGCAAAGTCACTTGCACCAAGAAGTGCTTCATTTTAGCTGTTAAGTGCTGGAGTTCAGCAGATGAAATAATTTCTGCTCTTCCACTTGCCCAACCCGTCTCAGGGGAGCCAAACCAGTGCCTCACAGTCTGAATCTCCACGAGCAGAAATTCATCATGCACTCCTGTCCAGTCAGCATCACCTTATCTCCAGAGTAAACATCACACAAGGTTCAATGAGGACTTTGCATGGCACTAAACAGATTTTTCCATTTTAAGAACCTTTACATCCTATTACCTACTTGACACACACAAGATCTGTTCTCCACATCAGCTTATAAACCCAACACAAGAGCTGCCAATTTGATTCAGTGCTGCTGCATCACGTTTCCTGCAAATCATTTCCCTATAAAGTTTTGACTTAGCCCTTTGAAAGGGGCTGCAGCATTATCAAAGGCTCCAGACTATGGCCACAGTGCTTCCTGACAGCTCTCTGCAAGTGCTCCCCAACATCTGGAGGTGTTCAAGGCCAGGTTGCAGGAAGCCTCAAGCAATCTGGTCTAGTGGAAGGTGTCCCTGCCCATGGGAGGGGGGCTGGAACTAAATAATTTTTAAGGTCTCTTTCAACCCAAATTGTTCTATGATGCAGTCTCTGCTGACCCAAGAACAGCAAGTGAGAGAATGTCTTAGGCTGGACCTTAGAGATCATCTCCTCCAACCTCCCCACCATGGGCAGGGACACCTTTCAACCAGACTCAGCTGCTCAAGGCCACATCCAGCCTGGCATGGAACACCCCTAGGGAGGAGGCAGCCACAGCCTCCCTAGGTAGCTTGTTCCAGAGTCTCACCACTCTCATGCTGAAGAACTTCTTCAAAGATCCAGTCTAACCCTGCTTTGCCTCAGCTTCAAACCATTCCCCTTGTCCTACTGCTAGACACCATCAGGACAAGCCCCTCTGCAGCCTTCCTGGAGCATCCCTTCAGGCACTGGCAGGCAGCTCTAAGGTCCCCCTGGAGTCTTCTCCAGGCTGCACACCCCCAGCTCCCTCAGCCTATCCTCACAGCAGAGCTGCTCCAGCCCTTGTGGCCAGGTTTGTGGCCTCCTTATGCTGGGGGTGTGTCCTCCCACATCTCTGTGCCCTCCTTATGCTGGGGACACCACAACTGGATGCAGTATTTGAGGCGGGTTCAGCCATTTCATAGAATCAAGCAGGTTGGCAGAGACCTCCAAGCTCACCCAGCCCAACCTAGCACCCAGCCCTGGCCAATCAACCAGACCATGGCACTAAGTGCCTCATCCAGGCTTTGCTTGAACACCTCCAGGGACAGTGACTCCACCACCTCCCTGGGCAGCCCATTCCAATGGCAAATCTTCCATTCTGCTGTCTGCAGAGCCAGCAAAATGCTTCCAAGTCTTGCTTGAAGTGAGAAGATAAAAGTGACAAAAGCACATTCATATACTTTGTTTCCCTTTGCAAGGCCAAAGGAAGTTGAGGGCTCTACCTCCTCCACTGGGAGGCATCTCTGGATGCACACAGCACGGGGAGCTGAAAAACACTGGCATGAGTGAAAGCAAGATGCCTGTTATCATCTAGCAACTGAAATGGTGAGCATCTCAGCAACTGCTTCTTTTCTTCCCCCCCCATGAATTACAGCCACATACAAGCATCTCCAAACCATCTGTTTGGGAAGGTTATCTTGGTTGTTTTTGTAAACAAGTTTAGGATCTGAGCTGATGTTTTAAAAACAGATACTGCCAAAAAAAAAAAAAAAAGAAGAGATATTAACGTCTGGGGGAGACCCTAACGGACATGAGAGGAGCATGGCCCTTTTTAACAGCACCACAGATAACAGCAAGGCAAGGACAGGCACAGAGGACATAAAAGACCTAAATTTTTTCCTTGAAGATTATCAGATGGTTGATATTGGAGCAGAACCATTAAAATCACCACCACCATCAGAAGGTACGTGCCTTAGAAATCTCTGCTTTGGTTGCATGTAACAAAGGCTGCCTCTAGCAGATGATCTGCACTCTGGTCTCTAACAAATAAGGAGTTTAAAACCCAATTATTATGGTTTTAAATCGGTTTTGGTTATTATGAATCACAAATACCAGCAGAACTCACTTAGGATTCCAGCTTCAGAACGACTTCAGCTTGAGAATGGCTTCCCCATCTATCTAAAACTGAAATCATCTGAAAAGCATTTACCCTGCCTGCATCAACTGGCCCTGCTCATAAAGCTTTCCTCCTAAAACCTGAAAGCTCTTATCAAAATCAAACATCCTGTTCAACAAAACCAAAATGATGCTGTCAGTCATCAGCCCCTTCAACATGAGAACCTGCAGTGCAAGAACCTACCACGCTCCTCCCGCATACTTTAGGACTTCAGAATCATTTCAGCTCCAGAATGGCTTCTCCACCTATCTGCAGATAAAATCATCTGAAAAGCATTTACCCTGCCTGCATCAACTGGCCCTGCTCATAAAACCTCCCTCCTAAAACCTGACAGCTCTTTCCAGTTTTGGGCTGCCCAGTTCAAGAGAGACAGGGATGCATTGGAGTCCAACAGAGGGCTACAAGGATGACAAAGAAAGGCTGAGAGCCTTGGGGCTGTTCAGTCTGGAGCAGAGAAGGCTGAGAGGGATCTGATCAAGGTAGAATCATAGACTGGTTTGGGTTGGAAGGGTCCTCTAAAGGTCATCTAGTCCAACCCCTTCTGTAGTGGCTGTGGAACTACTGCAACATGGAAGCTGCTCACTCTGTAAATACCTGAGGGGTGAGTGTCAGGATGAAGGCTCTTTTGGGTGGTGCTCCATAGGACAAGGAGCAACAGGTACAAGCTGGTACACAGAAGGTTCCACCTCAACACAAGGACACACTTCTGAATGGTGAGGGTGCCAAAGCCCTGGACCAGGCTGCCCAGAGAGGTTGTGGAGTCTTCCTCTTTGGAGACTTTCCAACCCCACATGGATGCATTCCTGTGTGACCTGCCCTGGGTGATCCTGCTTTGGCAAGGCAGCTGAACTTGATGACCCTGGAGGTCCCTTCCAACCCCTAACACGCTGTGATTAAGTATGGTTTATAGCAGCCACGGCTACCAGGCTGCAGGGCAAAACATCTTTAGTGCAGAGCTCAGAGCTGGAAACCCTGCTTTAAGGTCATTACCAGCAGATCCTAACTATTTCAAGTTTGGCTGGCTAGCAGTAGGTGCTCTCCCTGACTCTGCTGACATGCTGAGGTGCCAGGGGTACCATTACAAGCCAAACTGAAAACCATTCACACCTCAGGCACGCAAGGTCTGTGCTTAATATCCCTACTTCTTTGTTTCAAAGACAAAGATCACAAGTTCCACCAGCACGTTAAAGATCTGTTCTGACTCATACTAAAGGCTTCACTATTTCTGGCCACTGGGAAGTTTTTGGCAATACCATCAGTTAAGCACTCACAGCAGCCATAAGCAGGTCTTGGAGGCCTGAAGCACAGCAGCATATGGACAGCTTGGAAACACCTCTGAAAGCAAGGCAGTGCTTATCTCAGAGAGTCTTCTGCATGCAGTCAGAATCCCAGTGTGGAAGAGGTCAGAAGGAACCTCTGGAGATCTAATCCAACCTCCCTGCTAAAACAGGGTCACCCAGAGCAGGGCACACAAAATCATATCCAGGTGGGTTTTGAACATCTCCAGAGGAGACTCCATGAGCTCTCTGGGCGGCCTGCTCCGATACTCAGGCACCCTCAAAGCATGGAATTTTCACCTTATGTTTGCATGGAACCTCGCAGGGTCCAGCTTGTGCCCACTGCCCCTTGTCCCATCACTGCAGAGCACTGACAAGAGCCTGGCTCCATCCTCTTGACCCGTTAGATATCGGTCAGCAGGGAGCAGATCCCCTCCCATGCTGCTCTTCTCCAGCCTAGCAACCCCATGTCTCTCAGCCTTTCCTCCTCAGAGACATGCTCTTTGTAGCCTCCACTGGCCTCTCTCCAGCAATTCCTCATCTCTCTCGAACAGGGAGAAGCCTGGAATTGGACACAACACTCCAGATGTGAACTCAGATCAGGCTCAAAGCAATGCTACAGCTAAACCCTTTGATATTACATTGGGGTTTTTGTATCCAAAGAACTGTGCTGCTTAAGGCACTGAGAACCCACACCAGTACTCATCAGGATGGTCTCAAGCTCCTCTGTGATCCAAGGAAGTCAGTGCACCTTTACTCAGCAGGCACAGCAGAAAATAAAGCTGCTACATCTTGTGTGAGGGTGGTGGCTTTGGACACCACTGAACTTGGCTGCTTTTAGTGGGGGAGGGAAAGCAATAGCAACAAAATAAACCAAACCAAACAACCAAAAAAACAAAATAAACACCACACCAAGCAACAACCAAGAAGAACAACCAAACCCAGGCAAATAGGTGCTGTGTTTATAGAAATAACAGCAAATGCTCAGTTAGTTGTGTTGAGAGCTTAACAAAAAATCATTTTCACAACATGCACCAGAATCTGGAAGAGTCTTATCACAGGGTAAATGATTCTGGTGGAGTTGCCATCCCTGGACGTGTCCAAGCAAAGCCTGGATGAGGCACTTAGTGCCATGGTCTGGTTGGTCGGACAGGGCTGGGTGCTAGGTTGGACTGGATGAGCTTGGAGGTCTCTGCCAACCTGGCTGATTCTGTGTTTCTATGATTCTGATCTTTCTGACTCTTTTTAGATCTGATCTTTCCATCCCTCCTTAAGCAGAGGTTGGTCCCACAAAGATGAGCTGTAGATATGTGAAGGTGCTACATGAAAATGCTTTAGCCCCGTACTGAAAGCAGAAGCATCTCTGAAGACAACTCAGCCTCTCAGTTTGAATACTGAAGATAAAATATAAAGAGAGAGTGGGGAAGGGGGGGAGGGAAAGAGTAAGCTGCCTGCAGCAAATACATGCAGTGGAAAACACAGACAGGGCACCCAAACTGAGCAGCACCAATGAATGCCTGGAGAGAAGTTGTTTCCACCTCTCTGCACCCATCACGCCTTCGTTTGCTTCCACTGAAGAGAGCCTAATGCAAACCCTGCCTGCACATTTCCAAGTGGGTAAGGATCCATTTGTGAGGTGCATTCAAAACGTGCTCTGCCAAAGGAGAGCTGTTTTGCATGCCAATATCCTTGGAGAGGGCAATATGCATGCGAGACGATTCAAGCTGCAGCACTCTGCCTTCCCTCCCACTGAAGTTCTGAATGAGTGTGGACAACAGAGAGCCATAAATGGTTTTTCCTAGAGTCTATAGACAGTTGGCTTCTTAACACTCGTGGAAGCATTTTCTTGGGCATTAAAAGAATGACTTAGAATAAAGTCTGCTGCTTTTTTTTCCCTTTAGAGCTCTTTTTCTTCCCAAGCTGTGCAACACCACTTGATATTTAGTGTGCATTCAACTCACATGAGCTACTCAAACAGCTACCAGGCTTCGGCAGACTGAAGGTGCGGAACGGTTGACTAACAACCATAGAGACCATCTCACATCTTTCTGCTTATTGACAAACACCACTTAGATGCTGCTGACATTTGTAACGACACCTGGGATGTTGCTGACACACCACTATGTTTGTAAAGTTCCTGTCTACAGGCACAGTCAATTCTAAGACACATGCTGGGGAATATATAAAGCCTCTCCCTTGACTGCAACTGGAAAGGTTACAGCAACAGATTCACAGAATGGTAGGGGTTGGAAGGGACGTCCGGAGCTCCACAACCTCCCTGGAGGTGTTCAAGGCCAGCTTGGGTGAGGCCTTGAGCGACCTGTTCTAGTGGGAGGTGTCCCTGCCTATGGCAGGGGTGTTAGAACTGGCTGAGCTTTGAGGTCCCTTCCAACCTAAACCATTCTAGGATTCTATAAGCATGCTTTAAACAACAAAACACTCCACCTCCTCCTTCCAACCCCAGAATCGAGCTGCATCTCCTGCCTGGTGTTTTCCCATTATTAACAACAAGAGGTTTTATTTATCTGCTTTTCATCCAAAAAACGCAGGAGAGCCTCACAAACACTAATTAAACTTCATCCCACTCCTGTGAGGTAGGCAGGTATTGTTATCTCTGCTTCACAGATGAGAAAACTCCAATTCAAAACTGTGATTTGCACAATTTCCCAACAGCAGCTTTACAGGAAAGCCAAGTGCAGAAGAAAGGAGCAGTGACCCTCAAGGCATCTCCTTCCAGCAACTACAGTGTGAGTGGCTCTTTTCGACTGGCAGGAATTCACCTGCTCTGCTGCCATTCCTGAAAAGCAAACCAAATAGGCTGCTTGAGTCCAGTTCTGGGCTCCTCAATTGTGCCCATTTCTGGTCTACTCCATAGTGCCCAGTTCTGGGTTTAATTGTGTCCAGTTCTGGGCTCTTCAATTCAAGCGAGAAGTTGAGGTACTGGAAGGTGTCCAGCAGAGGGCGACAAAGCTGGTGAGGGGCCTGGAGCACAGCCCTGTGAGGAGAGGCTGAGGGAGCTGGGGGTGTGCAGCCTGCAGCAGAGGAGGCTCAGGGCAGAGCTCATTGCTGTCTACAACTACCTGAAGGGAGGCTGTAGCCAGGTGGGGTTGGGCTCTGCTGCCAAGGAAGAAATAATAGTAATTAAAAATAAGAGATGGAGCAAGAACACTTCAGGTCTCAAAAGGAGGTTGTAGCCAGGTGGGGTTGGGCTCTTCTGCCAGGCAAGCAGCAGCAGAACAAGGGGACACAGTCTCAAGTTGTGCCAGGGGAGGTCTAGGCTGGATGTTAGGAAGTTGTTGGCAGAGAGAGTGATTGGCATTGGAATGGGCTGCCCAGGGAGGTAGTGGAGTCGCCATCCCTGGAGGTGTTGAAGAACAGACTGGCTGGGGCACTTAGTGCCATGGTCTGGTTGACTGCACAGGGCTGGGTGCTAGGTTGGCCTGGGTGAGCTTGGAGGTCTCTTCCAACCTGGTTGATTCTATGATTCTCATAGTTGAGCAGATAGAATTCAAATGCAGATTTTACCCAGATTGCATTTTCATTACTTCATCTTTTTTCTTTCTTTTTTTTTAACTGAAAATGAGACAACCTCTTGTGCTGTCTATTAATATCGTGCTTCATCTGGTTAGCTGATGAATTCCATCTTCAAAAGCAAGCCCCACACTTCTTGAAACCATATGAATTGTTTCTCACGTGACTGACTCCCTGATCCCCTCTTTTCATTTCTTTCTTAACATCTTCTGCACTGCTTCCTATTCTTTCACCTTCTTCTTTGCCAGTCACCTTTTCCAATCCCTCCCTGTTACACTTAGCTGACTCCTACACCATCTTTTTCTTCCTTCTTCAAACTGACACAATCAAATCTATAAGGCACAAATTTAGAGCTCTTCAAACACTACCTGGATGAGACACGTACCAAATTATCACAGAATTATGCAGTCTGGAATAAGCCTCTGAGATCACCAAGTCCAGGCTATGAGCTAACACCACCACATGGACCAGACCATGGCACTAAGTGCCAGATCCAACCCTTCCTGAAACACTGCCTAGGACAGCGACTCCACCACCTCCCTGGGCAGCCCATTTCAGTGTCTAATTCCCCTTCCCATCAGGAAATGCTTCCTAACATCCAACCTAACTCTTCCCTGGTGCAGCTTCAGGCCATGCCCTCTTCTCTTATCACAAGTTACCTGGGAGCAGAGCCTGATTCCCACCTTACTACAAGTTCCTTTCAGGTAGTTGTAGAGTGTGAGTCTTCTCTTCTCCAGGCTGAACACCCCCACCTCACTCAGCCTCTCCTCATCAGACTTTCCCTCCAGTTCCTTCACCATCCTCTCAAACTATGCTCACTTTCAAATTGTGTGGACATGTCACAGAAACACAGCATGTTAGGGGTTGGAAGGGATATCCAGTCCAACCCCCCTGCCAGAGCAGCATCACTCAGGGCAGGGCACATAAGAACACATCCAGGAAAGGCTCCCAGAGAAGGAGACTCCACAACCTCTCTGGGCAGCCTGCTTCAAGGCTCCAACACCCTCACAGGGACAAAGTTTCCTCTCCTGTTCCTGTGGCACCTCCTCTGCTCCAGCTTGCCTCTAATGTCCATTGCTCTACCCTTGGCCATCCCTGGGCAGAGCCTGGCTGTGTCCTCCCAACACTGCCCTGCACATCTTTAGCTCAGCACTGAGGGCAGCCCTCAGGCTGCTCTGCTGCCAGCTGCCAGCCCCAGCTCCCTCAGCCTGGCCTCACAGGAGATGTTCACTGCCTGCAGCAGCTTGGGGGCTCTGGGCTGGGCTCTCTGCAGCAGTTCCCTGAGGTCCTTCTTGACTTGAGGAGCCCAGAACTGGGCACAAACCAGGGCAGAGCAGAGGGGGAAGAGAACCTCTCTGGACTTACTAACCACAATCCTCCTAACAGACCCTAATACAGACAGACTAAATACAAAAAGATTAAATATATAGATTATTAATTATATACCATTAATGACATTGTAATTATATTCTAAATCACAGAATCAACTAGGTTGGAAGAGACCTCCAAGATCATCCAGCCCAACCTAGCACCCAGCCATACCCCTAAATCATATCATAGTGTTCTTAATCATATTGCAATTAATTCTATTATAGATAATAGGTTATTAAATAGAAACAGACTAATATTTTTGGCAAAAAAGCTTACACTTTTTGCTGCAGTTATTTTCCATGACTTTTTTTCTCTTGGAATCAGCATTAAAAGTTTAATTAGATCCTTTTTATTCTCTTTTCTTTAAACCCCACATCTTGTTTGGCCTGCTGGCCCTGATGAAGTGAGCCTGCATTTAGCCAGCATACAGCAAAAATAGGCAGCATTCCTCTTCACATGCTCTCTGCAAACAGCATCTTGCAGGCTTGGAGAACTGCTCTCATCATATGGAAAACTGCAGCAAATGTTCAGGCACTGTTTTCTCCTTCAGCTCTCAAAATTACAGCTGGATTCTTCAAGCATGACGTGTGGCTTCCTGCGTTTCAAACCTCCTAAGCTACTTTGATTGCAGCAAGTACAAGTTCTGCTCACAGACACTTTCTTGCTCCCACTGATTTCATGCTACGGCCAAAAAAGTAGAGAGTGGAATCACAGAACAGAATCATAGAATGATTTAGGTTGGAAGGGACCTCAAAGCTCAGCCAGTTGCAACCCCCTGCAGGGACACCTCCCACTAGAACAGGTCACTCAGGGCTGCATCCAACCTGGTCCTGAACACCTCCAGGGAAGTTGTGGACCACAGAATTGATCTGAAAATGATCACATTATGTGATTCTGTGATCCACAATTTCCCTAGGTCAACCTGTGCCAGTGTCTCACCATCCTCACTACAAAGAACTTCCTCCTAACATCCAGTTTCAATCTCCCCTCTGCCAGTTCAAACCCATTCCTCCTCATCCTAGCATTACAACACCTTGTCAATAGTCCCTCCCCAGCCCTCCTGTAGCTGCCTTCGGATACTGGAAGGCCACTCCAAGGCCTCCTCCAAGCCTTCTCTTCTCCAGGCTGCACAGCCCCAACTCTCTCAGCCTGTGCTCATAGCAGAGCTGCTGCAGCCCTCTCAGCATCTTGGTGGCCTCCTCTGCACTGGCTCAAACAATTCCATGTTCACTTCATGTTGGGGCTCCAGAACTACACACAGTACTCCAGGAGGGGTAATAGAAATTCCTTTTAGGAATTATCTCTAAATGTGTTAAAAGAAGTCTTTAGATTAAGAATCTGCATAAAGCAACCTGCAGAGCAGCTTGAAGCACTTGGGGAAAACAGGATCTTGGGGGCACCTGAAAGGTAAATCTAAGCAGACAGCTGCAACCCTGCTCATCGTCTCTGCAACTGTGCAAAGTGAGTGGAGCTTCTGTTTTAAACCAGCAGAGGTGTAGATCTGCAAAGTGGCAGAAGATCTGAGTTCTGAAGAGCCCCAACTGTGGAAGATGCTACTCGTTTCTGCACACCCACTGGTCACTGTGGACAGCACCCATTTGTCACACCCCATCCCAGGCAGGGTCTGTACCTGCTCCTGCAGCACACAAACACAAACTGTTTCGTTGTCATCACTCCACACAGGTGAAGTTTCAGAAGAGCCTAAGCTAAATATTACACCACATATGGTCAGGACTGCAAAAGCCACTGCAAAGAAGCTTAAGGTCCTCCAACAGCTTTATTTTTGTGGTTGTTTAGTTCTTATCAGGCAAATCATCTCCTAGGCTGTACCCAGAAGAGTGTGGGCCGTAGAACAAGAGAGGGGATTCTGCCCCTTTGCTCTGCTCTGCTGAGACCCCCACCTTGGATATTACATCCAGTTCTGATGTCCTCAGCAGAAGGAGGACACAGAGCTGGTGGAGAGAGTCCAGAGGAAGCTACAGAGATGATGCAAAGGCTAGAGCAGCTCTGCTATGGAGATAGGCTGATAGCCTGGAGAAGAGAAGATTCCAGTAGGACCTTAGAGCTGCCATCCAATACCCAAAGGGACCTTACAAGAAGGCTGCAAAGGGACTTTGCATGAGGGTGTCTAGAGACAGGACAAGGGGGAATGGTTTGAAGCTGAGGCAGAGCAGGGTTAGACTGGAGCTGAAGAAGAAGAAGTTCTTTAGTAGGAGGTTGGTGAGACTCTGGAATAGGCTGCCCAGGGAGGCTGTGGATGTGTCCTCCCTGGGGGTGTTCAAGGCCAGGTTGGATGAGACCTTGAGCAGCTGAGTGTAGCTGAGAGGTGTCCCTGCTTCCGGTGGGGAGGTCGGAGCAGGTGATACCTGCAAGCTCCCTTCCAACCTCAGCCATTCTGTGATCACACTGTTTAAATCCTGACTTCTACATTATTTTGCTGTCTAATGGAAAGAAAGAAGTGCACTGTTGGCTACTACTTGTTTCCCTTTTGAGAGAACTTGCTGAAGCTCTCTCCACTTCCCCAAGCAGAACAAGGGTGAAGAGTTATTTTATTGATTCTCTGCTGCTTTTTTTCCCCTTTCTGGTATTCTCTAAGGTTACCTATTCCTTTGCCTTCAGCTAGTGATACAAGAACTACCTGAAATCCTTTGAAAACCTCAGACAGGCAGTAACAGATCAGTAAGCTTCATTATGAGAAGCCTCTCACTGCACATCACTCTCAATCTCCACCACTGTCCTGTGCTTCTTGCTTGATTCCTAATGTTTTATCTACTTCTTTTAATATTAGTGATTTTTTATCTCTAAAGCCACAATTACATAAGCCTTGCCTACCACAGAAGCTGCTGCTAAAGAGCCATCACTATCCAATGCTTAAAAATTGCTTGGGAACCATGGAAAATTCATTTCAGTGAGGAATGGATTTTGACCTCGTTTTTACCGCTCTTATTTTTAACATCTTTAGGTAGACCAAGCCCAGCTTCATTGAAAACAGTCAACTTCTCCCAAAGAGCTTCTTAAAATGAGAACAAAAAACTGCTTCTGAAACTCAACAATTCATTTTTCAACTCTTTCACATAGAAAAAAAAATGTTTGCCTCTATATCAGAAGCTTTGCTTTGTGAGACTCCACCTGGAGTCCTGTGTGCAGTTCTGCAGCCCCCAGCACAAGCAGGACATGAAACTGTTGGAGCCAGTGCAGAGGAGGCCACCAAGATGCTGAGAGGGCTGCAGCAGCTCTGCTATGAGGACAGGCTGAGAGAGTTGGGGCTCTGCAGCCTGGAGAAGAGAAGGCTTGGAGGAGGCCTTGGAGTGGTCTCCCAGTATCCGAAGGCAGCTACAGGAGGGCTGGGGAGGGACTATTGACAAGGTGTTGTAATGCCAGGATGAGGAGGAATGGGTTTGGACTGGCAGAGGAGAGAATCAAACTAGATATTAGGAGAGGGTTCTTTGTAGTGAGGGTGGTGAGACACTGACACAGGCTGCCCATGGAGGTTGTGGAGCAATGTGATATTTGATCACATTCTTTGCTTCTATCCTCCACAACCTCCCTGGAGGTGTTCAAGGTCAGGCTGGACGAGGTCTTGAGTGACCTGTTCTAGTGGGAGGTGTTGCTGCCTGTGGCAGGGGGTTGGAACTGGCTGAGCTTTGAGGTCCCTTCCAACCTAAACTATTCTATGATTCCACCCATGGTGATATCCAGATTCTGGCTTGACAAGGCCCTGAGCAACCTGATCTAGTGGTGGATGCCCCTTCTCACTGCAGGCAGGATGGACCAGATGACCTTCAGAGACTCCTTCCAGCCTAACCCATTCTACGATTCTATGACCTTGAGTATTGTGTCCTGTTCTGGGCTCCTCAATTCAAGAGAGATGTTGAGGTACTGGAAGGCGTCCAGAGAACAGCGGCAAAGCTGGTGAGGGGCCTGGAGCACAGCCCTGTGAAGAGAGGCTGTGGGAGCTGGGGGTGTGCAGCCTCAAGAAGAGGAGGCTCAGGGCAGATCTCACTGCTGCTGAAGGAGGCTGTAGCCAGGTGGGGTTGGTCTCTTCTGCCAGACAAGCAGCAACAGAAGAAGGGGACACTGTCTCAAGCTGTGCCAGGGGAGGTCTAGGCTGGATGTTAGGAGGAAGTTCTTGCCAGAGAGAGTGATTGGCATTGGAATGGGCTGCCCAGGGAGGTGCTGGAGTCACTGTCACTGTCCCTGGAGGTGTTGAAGCAAAGTCTGGATGAGGCACTTAGTGCCATGGTCTGGTTGACTGGATGGGGCTGAGTGCTAGGTTGGGCTGGATGAGCTTGGAGGCCCCTTCCAAGCTGCTTGATTCTATGATTCTACAATTCTGATTCTATGACTATCATAAATTACCCTTTCTGTGGCATGTGAAAATCCAGACTGAGACTTGGTTCTGCTCTTCTAAAGCCCACACCAGGCAACATCAGACCAAAGCCTGAGCAGAAGCTCCTCAGGCATCAGAGAAGCACCAGGAACATCAGATGCTGAGACGCGTGTAGGTGTATTAGCAGTCCTACCATCCATCTGTCAGGAATCTTCGATGTTCCTGCACATCACCCACTGGCAGAGCTGTCTGACAAGCAAAAATATTATGAAATGTTCATTATATACTCAAATCCCCCTCCCCTTTCCAAAGGAGGCAATGGAAAACCTGCTCCTCCACACACAGGCACGCACACGCGCACTCCGCACGCGTTACCAAGAAATGCTCAGAGACATTCAAATCCACCCAGAAAGAAAAACCTACCAGGAGAGCAGGACTGTGCCTTTCGATGGATTTTAGCAAACTTCACTTAGCAGAGGACATTCTGACTTTTGGTGCATGGCTATCTCAGTTTTTAAGGTACGTTAAAGACCGAGCTTACAATTAACTGAACAGACAGCGTACAAAAGGCTTTTAGAACTACACCATATGGTCGAGGGAAAGGAACAATCTGGACTATCCACATTTCAATCTGCAGGCTTGTCCACCTCTATCACACATTGTATTGCTGTAATAAAATATTAAGATAGAAATGTAAAAGTGAAAATAATCTATCTTTTTTTTTTTGGGGGGGGGGGGGGCTAGCAGGGAAGGAGACATCCCTCAGCCCAGCGTGCTTGATTAAATCTTTGAAGTTTGATGGTCTTGGCATGCTGAATCAGACCCAGTCAATAAAATCCCCCAATTCCTTTCAAACAGTATTTTCCAGAAGGATATGGGTGGGTATTCATCTTGTGCTTCAGGGAAAGAAAAAAAAATCCCAGTTTACATGGGGGTATACTGGCAGCAGTTTATGTAACAGATGACACATTCTTGGAAATCAAATAAAAGCAGACAGCAAATGCCCATTGTTGCTTAGTGAAGGGCTGATCACATGGGCACAGCTGGAACCAGTGTAAATCATTCATTAATAAAATTCTGGTGTAGTAGTTACTCCCCCCCACTCCCCTGTGCTGTTTTTCAAGTGCCAATAGAACTGAAAACAAAATTGAAATTAAAAAAACCCACCCTCTTTCCATTCTTCATGGGAAGGAGTCCATGGGAGCTCTTAAACTTACTAAAGCTGTGCAGGAAGAAACGAAATGCAGGCACTGAAGGCACTGCTGGCACTAAAGAAAAATACTTACAAAACCCCAGCAGACAGTCACAAAATCACAGCATGTCAGGGGCTGGAAGGGACCTCCAAAGCTCATCCAGTCCAACCCCCCTGCCAGAGCAGCATCACCCAGAGCAGATCACACATACCCAGGTGGGTTTTGAATATCTCCAGAGAGGGAGACCACACAGTCTCCCTGAGTACCCTGTTCCAGAGCTCTGTCAACCTCACAGGGTGAAAAATCCTCTTCATCTTCACATGAAACTTCCTATGCCTCAGCTCCCACTCACTGCCCCTTGTCCTGCCATGGAGCATCACCCAGCAGAGCCTGGCTTCAGCCTCCTGGCATTCACCTTTACATACTAATAACCATTGATGAAGTCCAGGAAGATCCCTGTGACACTTGGAGATACTGACCTGACTCCTGACTGCACACAACCCAAAGCCTGAGAAAGATCATAGAACAGCTTAGGTAGGAAGGGACCTCAGAGCTCATCTACTCCAATCTCCCCACCATGCCCAGGGACACCTCTCGACTAGACTCAAGGCCTCATCCAACCTGGCATGGAATGTCCCTAGGGAGGAGGCAGCCACAGCCTCCCTGGGCAGCCTATTCTAGAGTCTCATCACTCTCATACTGAAGAACTTCTTCCTCAGCTCCAGTCCAATCCTGCTCTCCCTCTGCTTCAAACCATTCCCCCTTGGCCTGTCATTAGACACCCTTATGGAAAAGTCATAGAACCACAGAATGGCTTAGGTTGGAAAGGACCTCAAGGATTATCCAGCTCCAAACCCTTGCCATAGGCAGGGACCCCTCCCACTAGACCAGTTCCTCTGCAACCTTCCTGTAGGATCCCTTCTGGTACCGGAAGGCTTCTCTGAGGTCCCCGCACAGTGTTTCAGGATGTACACTTCAGAAGGTGACAAATGAAAATGCAAACCAGAAATCTGCAGTCATTAGCTGCTGGGACTCCAGAAGATGATCATGCAACACACAAGTGTTCCAGACTCCCATAGTCTGTTGAACAGGTAGAAGAGGCTCGTGGCCAGGTCTGCTTTGAGCAGGAGCCTGGACTACATGGCCCTGAAAGATCCCTTCCAAGCTGAATTATCCTATGGCTCCACGATCTTCTACACTGGAGAGTTCTGCCTCTGGAGCTGTGGCACTACTTTCTCTTTCAAAAGGAGAGATGTAACCATTCCAAGCTTTGTGTTTCATCTCCTCCAACAGCAGGAAAAAGAACTCACACAAATCTCTGTGACTCTGCAGAGGAGTTATTGAGTCACAAAGCTCAGCATATCCTCTGCAATTGCTCCAAAAGCAACCTCCTGCTCTATCAATATTGATATGTTTGTTGTTTTACTGACAATAATCCAGGAGAAGAGCTCTGTTTTCCTTATCATTTTGGAGAAGCTACTGAGAACAGTAAATATCAACTACACCTCTGCAATAATATAAAAAAAATGGGATGGTTTGGTTTGGTTTTTTTTTCCCAGTCTGAAAGAAAAAAATAAAACTAAATTAAAATCACAGCATTCCTCATAGAATGAACCAGGTTGGAAGAGACCTCCAGGATAATCCAGGCCAATCTAGCACCCAGCCCTAGACAATCAACCAGACCATGGCACTAAGTGCCCCAGCCAGGCTTGGCTTCAACACCTCCAGGGACAGTGACTCCACCACCTCCCTAGGCAGCCCATTCCAATGCCAATCACTCTCTCTGACAACAACTTCCTCCTAACATCCAGCCTAGACCTCCTCTGGTACTTGAGACTATGTCCCCTTGTTCTGCTGCTGCTTGCCTGGCAGAAGAGCCCAACCCCACCTGGCTACAGCCTCCCTTCAGGTAGTTGTAGACAGCAATGAGGTCTGCCCTGAGCCTCCTCTTCTGCAGGCTGCACACCCCTCATCACGCAGTGCAAAAACACTGCAAGAACAGAGCCTTTAAAATTGCTCAAGAACTCCTGTAATTGAAAGGTTTCTCCAAATCTAAAAGCTAAAAATATATTCTCCCTCTTGTCCTGTGCCTGCTAAGCAGCCTGAGCAGACTGAAAGCACCCTGGCTTGATAGGATATCTGGGTCTTATTGTCAAGCCTGCTGAGGACTCCTCAAATCTCTATCAGGCCAGAGCCCCTTGGAATAGGTCTGTGTAAGCCCTGTACAGCCAGTGGGAACGCTCAAGTGGAAAGTTCAACACATGCTTGCATTTTCCCATGATCAAAGGCTCAGTTGCTCTGTTCTCCAGTTTGCTGCAGTTATCCCTACCTCACAGTGACATCCTGGCAGAGACAGACTTTGTATGAAACTGGTTAACTCAACACAAGAAACACCTCCCCAGCACCCCCCCGCCCCAATTTTCTAGTAATTAACTTCAAGTGGTCTGAAATGACAGTTCAAAGCACCGTTGCTGCTAAGAGCATTACTTACACGCAGGAGGAAATCACTACCTAAGAAAGGCAGAACATACAAAGAAAGGATGAGAATCCTGTCAAGCTCAGAAACAAAAGAGCACACAGACACACACTCCTCACCCCTCAAATCACCTGGCCCTGAACACCACCAGGGAGGTTGTGGAGGACAGAAGCACAGAATGTGATCAAAGATCACATTCTGTGCTTCTGTCCTCCACAACCTCCCTGGGCAACCTGTGCCAATGCCTCAACCACCCTCACCGCACAGAACTTCTTCCTAACATCCAGTCTAAACCTCACCCTCTGCCAGTTTAACCCCAAAACACCAGCTCCATGATGCACAGGCAGCTCTCACTTGCCTTCATTTTCTATTCTCCCTCTTAACAAACAATAAAAAAGTTGCTTTTGGTTTGGTTATTTTTTTATCTCCTTGCAGCAAAAGCGCAGTAGAGCAGATCCTGCCTGGCCGGGGACACGCAGGTAGGTTTAATTCCTGCTGTTCTCGTGATGGGTTTGTTTCAATAGATGAGTTTTACATCTATTTTTAAAATGAAAGCTGTGGAGGAGAGTGTTCTGAGCAGCTCATGACTTGAAAGAACTCCTGTGGAAAAATTAGAGGATATAATTCTCCATCTGATCAAAGCAGGCTGCCATTACACCCGGGAAGAGCAGCCAGGCACCTCGCTCTTCCCCATCCAGGGGCCTGCCAGACATCCTGCTTTTCAGAAGTCTGTCCAAAGGGCTTGGAAACATCATGAAAACAGGCCTAGGAGGGGCTCCTCCATGCACTTCCCACTAAGTATCTGATTCTCTTTTATTTGACTGCTTCTAGATGCAACGGGAACAAAAAAATATAACAACCAACCAACCAAGCACCAAACAAAACCCAACCAAACAGAAACACCAAAATGAAACAAACAAAACACAAAGCAAACAAAAAAATCCCCAAACAATCAAACAAAAAAAAAGCCAAACCAAAAAATCAGTTAGAAAATCCTGGGGTAAAAGGCACTTCAGATGAAGGCTGTATTCTTCCCCCCCTGGACTCCCATGCCCACACACCATAGAATCAAGCAGGTTGGAAGAGATCTCCAAGTTCGTCCAGCCCAACCTAGCACCCAGCCCTGGCCAAGCAACCAGACCATGGCACTAAGTGCCCCAGCCAGGCTTGGCTTCAACACCTCCAGGGATGGAGACTCCACCACCTCCCTGGGCAGCCCATTCCAATGCCAGTCACTCTCTCTGCCAACAACTTCCTCCTGACATCCAGCCTAGACCTCCCCTGGCACAGCTTGAGACTGTGTCCCCTCATTCTGCTGCTGTTTGCCTGGCAGAAGAGACCATTTCTGGACACATTCAAGATCAGACTTGCTGTAGCCCTGGACAGCCTGGTTTGGATGGAGGTGTCCCTGCTGTCCTTTCCAACTGAATGCTATCTGTGAATCTGTAAAAGGATTTAATAGTTTCCATGCCCAATTGCCACTATCTGGCAGCTCCCTGGCAGCCACACCAGACCATCTTCCAGCCTACCTAATAAGAGATGGCTTCAGCTGGCAGCTGTACCTTCACCAGGCAATCTCACCAGCACCAGAAACAGGTCTCCACGTGTACCTCTGCGTGGCTTGGGTAGGTGTGCAGCAACAACCAGGAAAGAGAAGAGTTTAAACCCCAGACTTTGAAAATACACATCTGTTGGTAATCTTTCCTCACTGCAAACCCTGTACCAAGTTCTAGGTGACAACTTCCTTCAAACAAAGTGTAACAGTGTAAGAAAAAGCAGTATTTAGTTTAGCCAAGAGATAAATATGACAGATAGAAGCTAATGTTAACACTACAAAGGCTAAGATTTATCTTTACTAATCCCTCTCAGTGAAAACAAGAGGAGAGAATTAAATATGACAAGTTTCATAGAATCACAGAGTGGCTTAGGTTGGAAGGGACCTCAGAGATCATCTACTCCAACCTACCTGCCATGGGCAGGGACACCTCTCAACTAGACTCAACTGCTCAAGGCTTCATTCAACCTGGCCTTCAACACCCCCAGGTAGGAGGCAGCCACAGCCTCCCAGGCAGCCTGTTCCAGACTCTCACCACCCTTACATTGGGAAGAACTTCTCAGAATCAGTCTAACCCTGCTGTCCCCTCAGCTTCAAACCAGTCCCCCTTGTCCTGTCTCTAGGCACCCTCAGGAAAAGTCTCTCTGCAGCCTTCCTGTATTATCCCTTCAGCTTCTGGCATCAGCTCTGAGGTTCCCCTGGAGCCTTCTCTTCTTCAGGCTGAACACTTCCAGCTCCCTCAGCCTGTCATAGCAACCCTCGGATCATCTTTGTGGCCTCCTCTGGACTCACTCCACAGTTCTGTGTTCTTCTTAGGCTGAGGACAGCAGCACTGGAGGCAGGATTGGAAGTGAGGTCTGAGCAGAGCTAAGGGGCAGAATCCCCTCTCTTGCCCTGCTGCCTACACGGCTCTGGCTGCAGCCAGCACACAGCTGCCTGCTGGGCTGCAAGAGGTGGTGGAGTTGCTGTCCCTTGGGGTGTTGAAGCAAAGCCTGGCTGGAGCACTTAGTGCCATGGTCTGGTTGACTGGACAGGACTGGGTGCTAGGTTGGGCTGGATGAGCTTGGAGCTCTCTTCCAACCTGGTTGATTCTATGATTCTATGATGAGGGCACTGCTGGATCCTGGGGAGCTTCTCAGCAACCAACACCCCCAAGTCTCTTTCTTCAGAGCTACTCTCTGCCCACTCTGCACCCAACCTGGATTTGTGCCTGGGCCCAGCCCAGCCCAGATGCAAGACCTCACACTGTGACAAGGGAGCACACTCTGGGGAGGTATGGAAAGGACAGACAAGGATACACATGAGGCAGGCTGCTGCCTCACCTAGGGAGCTGCTATTCAGCACCACCACTCCTATTTAAAGTACAACAACCTTCTCCCGTTGACAAGCCTCAGGACTAACTTCAGTGGGTATTACCTGAGCGTGCAGGAGAAGCACAAGTGCTGGCATTCAAACTCCTCGGCTGATTTACACTTTAAAAGCCAGAAGCAGTAGCTGCCTAAAGTGACTCTACTGAAAGGTAAAACAAGCAAGTGAATTTATTTGGCTCAGATCATTAAGGCACAAAAGTCCTGACTACAGTTACAGAAACGAAGATAAAGTTGTTCATAAAAGGAGCAACAGCTTCCAAACTTTGCTGTTCTTCTGCAGCAGGAAAGAACCCACTGCAGAAAGAATGCTGCTGCTAGCAGAAAGAAAGGGCAAGGACACTGCACCCAGAGTGAACTTCATGTCCAAGTGAGGAACTGATTCATATTTTTGACAGTTAACAGAACAAAGAAAAAAAGGGAGCTGGGCTTAACCTGACAGGGACCACAAGGATCATCCAGTTCCAACCCCCTTGCCATGGGCAGGGACACTTCACACTACATCAGGCTGGCCACAGCCTCATCCAGCCTGGCCTTAAACAGCTCCAGGGATGAAGCTTCCACCACCTCCCTGGGCAATCTCTACCAGGCTCTCATCACGCTCATGCTGAAGAACTTCTTCCTAACATCCAGGCTGAATCTCCCCATTTCTAGCTTGGTTCCATTCCCCCCACTCCTATCACTACCTGACAGCTTACAAAGTCCCTCTCCAGCTTTCTTGTAGCCCCCTTCAGATCCTGCAAGGCCACAAGAAGGTCACCTGGGAGCCTTCTCCTCTCCAGGCTGCACAGCCCCAACTCCCTCAGCCTCTCCTCACAGCAGAGCAGCTCCAGCCCTCTGCTCATCCTAGTGGCCCTTCTCTGGACACCTTCCAGCACATCTATAATCCCTCTGGCACCAGGGGCTCCAGCACTGTTGCTGCTCCCCTCTTCCCCAGCCGAGCCTGCAGCTCTGTGATTCTCCGGGAGGTTGCTGAGGTCTCTCGGAGATGCCAAGGCCAAGCGGGCAGGCGGCGTGGCGGGGCCGGGGGGCTGCTCTCCAGGCGCTCCCAGCGGCACTTTTCATCTTCTAAGCCAGCAATTCATGCGATCTTTGAACAGCTCTTTCTTTCACACCAAACCAGCTATCTCCCTACAGCCTACCAATGCAGCCTGCAGGCAAATCTCCTCAATAAAATGCTGCATCCCTGCGCACTTCTCATTTGCATAGCAAAGCGACCAAGGGACTGGCACAGCAGCACCAACTGCGCCGCAACTGCTCACCTCCCGCAGCACAGCACAAGGTCCCTCCCCGGCAGGCTCGGGTGGGAGCCTGCACCCAGGGCAGGTCTTCCTGGTTCACAACTGAAATAGCATCTCCTCACTGCACAGGCCAGCCTGTGCTTCAGGCCATTCCGTGCCTCAGCTGTGGTTCACAGAATGGCTTAGGTTGGAAGGGACCTCAGAGCTCGTCTGCTCCAACCTCCCTACTATGCTCAGGGACACTTCTCAACCAGACTCAGCTGCTCAAGCCCTCATCCAACCTGGCCTTGAACATCCCATGGAAAGAAGCGGCCACAGCCTTCCTGGGCAGCCTATTCCAGAGTCCCAATGCCCTTATACTGAACAACTTCTTCCTCAGGTCCAGTCAGAACCTCCTCTCCCTCAGCTACAATGCTTCAGCTGTGTTTCACTGAATGGCTTAGGTTGGAAGGGACCTCAGAGATCATCTCATCCAACCTCCCCACCACAAGCAGGGACACCTCTCAACTAGGCTAAGCTGCTCAAGGCCTCATCCAACCTGGCCTTTGACATCCCAAAGAAGGAGGCAGCCACAGCCTCCCTGGGCAGCCTGTTCCAGAGTCTCACCACCCTCCTACTGAAGAACTTCTTCAAAGATCCAGTCCAAACTTCCTCTCCCTCAGCTGCAAACCACTCCCCCTTGTCCCACCGCTAGACAACCTTATGAAAAGTTTCTCTGCAGCTCTCCTGCAGGATCCCTTCAGGCACTGGCAGGCAGCCCTAAGGTTCCCCTGGAGTCTTCTCCTCTGCAGGCTGCACCCCCCCAGCTTCTCACAGCAGAGCTGATCCAGCCCTGGGATCATCTTTGTGGCCTCCTCTGGACTCTCTCCACCTAGATCACCTTCTGTGCTTCTGTCCTCCACAACCTCCCTGGAAGTGTTCAACACCAGGCTGGATGAGGTCTTTAGTGAGCTGTTGTAGTGGGAAGTGTTGGGTTGGAACTGTCTGAGCTTTGAGGTCCCTTCCAACCTAAAGCATTGTATGATTCTATAACTATGGGTTTTCCAGCAGCACCAACATTAAATCATAACCCAATGCATTTTTCCCCTTCCCCCACTCCCCTTTCTTTTTTAACCTTCAAGTCATATAAGGTGTTACATCAGGAGGACTGCATTTGAAAGAATCAAATGAGACTCTTGCCCTGGCTGTATTTAAGTGTTCAAGAAAATAGGTTGGACTGGATGATCTCAGAGGTCTCTTTCAACCTGGGTGATTCTGTGAATCTGTGATTTGAAAGCAAGGAATTAATCCCCCCAAAAAAAATTAAGATGTGAATTCTACACATTCATTTAAAGCACAGGAGCAACTTATCTGTCTACTGGAAACAGGTGAGTAGGAGGAAAGCTCCTGCTGAGATGCTCATTCAAGAAGTATTTAAGGAGAGAAGAGCTGGGTTTGCACTAACAGATCACAGTTAAAGCCCCTCTAAAATCCACCAGAGGAGGAGATCCACCGCAAACCTGCGATGGAGGCTACCAACATATGATACCTTATCTCCTGTGTCCTAAAATACCCTGATCTGCCACACAGCAGAACACAAGCTAAATGCCAGTTGGCTTAAAATACTGTAAGGAAAGGCTGTTTTCCAGCAAGACACATGGCTGGAAGGGGGCTGCTCGTAATCAGAATGCCTCCATCCTCTGACTGCAGGAGCTGGGCTTTCAAACTTATGCTGGCCCTGCTTCTGCCAGCCTTGTCTCAGGCAAAGAGCAGCCCCTGCTCACATGTGAGGGCTGGGCACACATGAAACATTGCAGATCCTGTTCTAATTTGTAACTCATGCTCAGTTTCCATGTTCAGAACAGGCTGCTGCTTTACATCTGCTGCCTCCACCAAGGCATCAGCAGCGTCCCATGCAGGCAACGGTGCGATGTAATCTCCTCAAGGGTGCCATGACAACTAATGTCATTATACCAAAATAGTATTAGCTATATTTATGTTGGGGATAGTCTTACCACACTTCTTAAAGACCTGTTCTGCTGCTCAGGAATTAACTGTATCTCCTCAGCCCTCTAACAGCATAATTAGTCATTTTGACATGTTGCCTTCCACAGTGACTAACAAACTCCTCCCACTCTTCTAATTCCCTGGTGATAGCTCAGGATTTAAATTATATGGTTCAGGTAAGACATCCTCACATGATCTCATTTTTTTTCCTAATACCTTCTTTTAATCCCCTGAAAGGAACTAAAGGAATTTCTGTCCTGTGTTTCCTCCCACCCCCAACTAGAAGTTTGGGGTCATTTTGTTTTGCTAAGCACAAACCAAACCTGGTAACTCAAGGAGCTCCCACAGCAAAGATTTCTTGTTAGCATCTTCCACTTAAAGGAGGAAACAGTTCTGCTGCCTTCCCATCAAATTCACCTTGCAGCTCACCACATCCCCAGTGCTCAGTGAAGCTTTGGCTTGCAGAGGCTCTGCACAGACCCATTTCTTACCATATTTACAAGAACATGCAAAAAACCTCCAAGACTTCAGCAGCAGTAAAAGGGCCAAAGGGCCAGGAGTCCACACAGATGCACCACCTGAGCTCTAAAACACAGCACAACTTAGCCACCACTCATAGCATAGCTTAGGATGGAAGAGATCTCAGCAACCACCTACTCCAACCTCCACATCGTGGGCAGGGACACCTCAGCTGCTCAAGGCCTCATCCAACCTGTCCGTCAACATCCCAAAGAAGGAGGCAGCCACAACCTCCCAGGGCAGCCTGTTCCAGAGTCTCACCACCCTCCTACTGAAGAACTTCTTCAAAGATCCAGTCTAAACTTCCTCTCCCTCAGCTGCAAACCATTTCCCCTTGTCCCATCACTAGACAACCTCATGAAAAGTCTCTCTGCAGCCCTCCTGCAGGATCCCTTCAGGTACTGGAAGGCAGCTCTAAGGTCCCCCTGGAGTCTTCTCTTCCCCAGCCTGCACATGCCAGCTCCCTCAGCCTATCCCCACAGCAGAGGTGCTCCAGCCCTTGGATCACCTTTGTGGCTTCCTCTGGATTCACTCCAACAGCTCTGTGTCCTTCTCCTGCTGAGGACAGCAGAATCAGATGCAGGATTTAGGGTGGGGTCTCAGCAGAGTAGAGTACATCTACCATGTGCAAATTCAAATCGTACTTGCAGGTTTCTTTAGATTCTCACATGGAATCATAGAATCAGTCAGGGTTGGAAGGGACCACAAGGATCACAGAATCATAGAATCAAACAGGTTGGAAGGGACCCCCAAGATCATCCAGCCCAACCTATCACCCAGCCCTGTCATCTAGTTCCAACCCCCCTGCCATGGCCAGGGACACCTCACACTACATCAGGCTGCCCACAGCCTCATCCAGCCTGGCCTTAAACACCTGCAGAGATAAGGCTTCTGCCACCTCCATGGGCAACCCCTTCCAGGCTCTCACCACTCTCATGCTGAACAACTTCTTCCTAACATCCAGTCTGAATCTACCCATTTCTAGCTTTGTTCCACTCCCCCCACTCCTATCATTACCTGACATCTTAAAGAGTCCCTCCCCAGCTGTCTTGTATCTCCCCTAAGATACTGAAAGGTGCCATGATTTAAACACTTCCATCCCAGGGTTGTTGCAGCTGTGGGTTTAAGAGACATCAGTGCCCACAGCTCCAGAATTCCAAAGGAAGTCGATTCCAGTCAAATATTCCATTTGACTGAAGTACACCACACATGATGTGAATGGCTATGAACTAATTAGGCAAGCAGGTAGCCAGGAGCTGTGGGTAACCTCTCACTCCACAGACTACCTGCCAGCAGACACTTCACTCCTCTCAATGCCCATCAAGCCTCAAGTGTGACAGAAGCCCCTGAATAGCACTGGGCCAGTGGAATGTGGAGATATTTTCAGAGCTGTTCTTACTCTACCATTAATCCTGGAGTGGAAGTTAGCACTTCAAATCATTTTGAAGACCTACTCTTACTTTTGTGTTGACATCACCGTTGGGATGCTCACAGCATATAAATCCTGCCAGACTAAGTGCCCTCATCAAAACATCTTCTAGGTACACTGAAAAGGGAATGGGCACAAACAGCTCCAGTGGCTTGCAGCTGGAGTTGGTATCTTTGCAGTGAGCTTTTGCAATTCATGAACATCAACACTTGGGCTGCTTTGCATGGGAATAGAAGCAACTAATTATTAGCTTTTGCTTAAGGGCACGTACGGTGTGCTCTGCAGGTATCACCACTGCCGTCTGCCTAATGGATTGCCTCTTGAAGTCTTTCAGTGCAACGCTCTGAAGCATTTCCAGCGTCACCAAACTGCTTCATATGCAAAAAAGAACAGGCTGCAACTTCTGAGAGATGTTGCTAAGAAAGAAACAGCAGCCTCGAGAAATGTAAGTGACCTGCATATGGACACTTCCCATCCTTCCCTGAGAGCCATCTTAACTTGTTACTGACCACGGAGAGTTTGACACAAGTAGTGATGCTTTGTGAAACACCAAATGTGCAAGCCAGTATCTTTTAATGGGAAGCACTTGATGTTGCAGTATTATCACAACTTCTACCTTACTCACTGATTTCAACACCAATCTAACCCAGGTTGGAAGGTTCAGGTTGGAAGGGACTGTAAAGATCACCTAATTCCAACCCCCCGTGCCGTGGGGAGGCATCCTCCAGTAGGTTGTTCTGCCCTGGCACTGGTCAGTACTCCTTGAGTACTGTGTCCAGTTCTGGGCTCCTCAATTTAAGAGAGGTGTTGAGGTACTGGAATGTGTCCAGAGAAAGGCTGATTTCCACACCAAACTAACACCAGTGTTACCACCTGTGCCTACTGGGGCCAGGGTGAGGGAATGTTGGAAGACACAGAGCTGCCTGGAACCTTCCCTACTGAAATTTACCATAGAATACAATAAACAGCTCAGGTTGGAAGGGACATCAGAGCTCATCTCCACCAACCTCCCTCCATGGCCAGGAGCACCTCTCAGCTGGACTCTACAGCTCAAGGCCTCAATCCAGCCTCAGTGAGCATCTACTGCAACCACCTGCTCTCCCTGGGGCAGCCTCTTGCAGCCTCACCATCCTCCTACTGAAGAACTTTGGCTTGGAGAGGAGGAGAAGACTGAGAGATGACCTCAGCTTACAAAGATGTGCAGGGTGAGTGCCAGGGGGCTGGAGCCAGGCTCTGCTGGGTGATGCCCAGTGCCAGGACAAGGGGCAGTGGGTGGAAGCTGAGGCACAGAAGGTTCCATGTGAACCTGAGGAAGAATTATTTCCCTGTGAGGGTGACAGAGCACTGGAACAGGCTGCCCAGGGGGGTTGTGGAGTCTCCCTCTCTGGAGATATTCAAGAACTGTCTGGCTGTGTTCCTGTGTGATCTGCTCTGGGTGATGCTGCTCTGGCAGGAGGGTTGGTCTGGATGAGCTTTGGAGGTCCCTTCCAGTCCCTGACATTCTCTGATTCTCTGAACTTCTTCCCATGATCCAGTCTAACCCTGCTCTGCCTCAGCTTCAAACCATTCCCCCTTGTCCTGCCTCTAGATATACTCATGCAAAGTCCCTCTGCAGCCTTCTTGCAGGATGCCCTCAGGTACTGGAAAGGTCACCCCAGTCTTCTCTTCTCCAGGCTGTGCACCCCCAGCTCCCTCAGCCTGTCTTCACAGCAGAGCTGCTCCAGCCCTTGCATCATTTTTGTGGCCTCCTCTGGACTCCCTCCTACATCTGTGTCCTTCTGCTGGGTACACCAGAACTGGAGACACTAATTAATGTGGGGCTGGGGAAAAGCAGAATGAAGGGGAAGATGATGATTAAATGATGTTAACACAGGTTTGGGGGCACTTTGGGCAACACTCTGTGTTCTTGCCACTTCACCTGAAAGCAGAATTGGACCTGCTAAGCCAAACCTGGTTCTCTCCAGCCAGAACTGTAAGCATGACTTTCATTTGCTCATCTAAGTGCTTGGTAAGAAGCAGTTTCAGTATTACAGATGATGAGGCAGCACAAACTCTAAAAATGAAAACTTCCTGAGCAAAGCCATCAGCCTCTTCAAACACTGTTTGTAATGTTTTGGTATTAACTGTTTCCTCCCTACCTGACTGAGATCCACAGATCTGCCAGGCTGCTAAATAAAACAATAATTCAAAGAGGGAAGTGATTTTACACATGGTTTACAGCTAATGAATTCTGAAAGTTGAAAGGAAACATTGCAAAGGAGTTAAAAAACAGGAGGAAGATTCTGTAAACAGATTCTACTCTTCAAAAGAAAATCAGTCACTGAGTGCAGCTTTAAAGAAGCCTTTCAAGTTAGGGCTAAACTAAACCTTTATTTAGCAAAAGACATTAAATAAAACACAGGACTAAAAGATGCAAGTATCAAAATCATATAAATCCTTCTCAAAATACTTTTTTTTGGTACAAGAAGCTCTACAGGTTCAACAGCACTTCCTGCATGAGTGGGTACAGTGCTCTGGTCATTCAGCTTCTCCTGGTGAGCCTGCATTTGGAAGACTGTGTTCAGTTCTGGGTCCCTCAGGTCAAGAAGAACCTCAGGAAACCACTTAAGGGAGTCCAGCCCAGAGCCCCCAAGCTGCTGCAGGCAGTGAACATCTCCTGTGAGGCCAGGCTGAGGGAGCTGGGGCTGGGAGCAGAGGAGCTTGAGGGCTGCCCTTAGTGCTGAGCTAAAGCTGTGCAGGGCAGTGTTGGGAGGACTCAGCCAGGCTCTGCCCAGGGGTGGCCAAGGGCAGCACAAGGGGCACTGGGGCCAAGCTGGAGCAGAGGAGGAGCCGTGGGAACAGGAGGGGAAACTTTGTCCCTGTGAGGATTCCAGTGCCCTGGAGCAGGCTGCCCAGAGAGGTTGTGGAGTCTCCTTCTCTGGAGCCTTTCTGGCTGCACCTGGCTGTGTTCCTGTGTGCCCTGCCCTGGGTGATGCTGCTCTGGCAGAGAGGTTGGACTGGATGACTTCTGGAGGTCCCTCCCAGCCCCTAATGTTCTGTGACTCTGTGAAAGCCTTAGCAAGAAAGACACTTCCCAAGCACACAGAGTGTGGAACTGCATTGCTGCCACATGCAAATCCGCTGACACTGCACCAGCACCGCTGCTGGTACCCAGGATTCCCGAAGTGACTCAGTGTTTAGTGTACCTTCACAACACACCTCCCCTTCCCTGCCTCAACACCTAGCCTTTGATTTGTTGAAACCTGAGTATAAACAAGCAGAAATCCTCACAAAGGCATGATAAGAGCTGCCGGCTTTGATACCTGTGGCAACATCACTAAACCCAAGCAATTCAAAGAAACAACTAATTCAGTTTAAAGTGATAGAGTTAGGAGCTGTCTTGAAGTGCTTTTTACCTTATCTGCAAGGTTCTGTCATCCAATTTATGTAAAGAAGTGTAAGGAGCCATTCTGAATTGATTGTTACATCTTGAGAATGAGTGACACTTGACTGAAAAAGGATGGCAGACTTCTCTGTTTTCACTTTCAAAGGAGGAACACAAACATTCTCTTCTCCCTCCATGCTCTTCCCTTCAGAAGAGAGTCTGCTCTGGACTTCACTCTTCACGGGCTTGGACTTCACTCTCCTTCTACAATGACCCTGCTGGTTCAGGTAAAACTCAAGACACTCAATGTATGCCTGAGAGGTTCTCCTCCTCCTCCTCCTCTACTCTGCCCTGGTGAGACCACACCAATACTGTGTCCAGTATTGGGCTCCTGAATTGAGAGACAGAGATCTGCTGGAGCGAGTCCAGCAGAGAATCACCAGGATGATGAAGGGACTTCAGCATCTCTGCTATGTCCTGGGCCCCTGGGGCTGTTTAGTTCTTTAGTCTGGAGCAGAGAAGGCTGAATCATAGAATCGATCAGCTTGGGAGAGACCTCCAAGCCCTGAGCCTCCTCTTCTGCAGGCTGCACCTCCCCAGCTCCCTCAGCCTCTCCTCACAGGGCTGTGCTCCAGGCCCCTCCCCAGCCTTGCTGTCCTTCTCTGGACACCTTTCAGTACCTCAACATCTCTCTTGAACTGAGAAGCCCAAAACTGGACACAGCACTTGAGGTGTGGCCTGACCAGTGCTGAGTACAGGGGCAGAAGAACCTCTCTTGTCCTGCTGGCCACACTCTTCCTGAAGGGTCATCTGATCAAAATCTATAAATACCTGAGGGGTGGGTATTAGGAAGAAGGTTCCAGGCTCTGCTTGGTGGTGTCCAGTGTTAGGACAAGGAACAACAGGTACAAGCTGGAGCCCAGGAGGTTCCACCTCAACATAATCAAACACTTCCGTACTGTGAGGGTGCCAGAACCCTGGAGCAGGCTGTCCAGAGAGGTTGAGGAGTCTCCTTCTCTGGAGACTTTCCAAACTCACCTGGATGTGCTCCTGTGTGACCTGCCTTAGGTGATCCTGCTCTGGCAGGGGGCTGGACTGGCTGAGCTTCAGAAGTCCCCTCCAGCTTCCAGCATCCTGTGGTTCTGTGAGACCTGTTTAAGTGCCAGCACAGTGCAAGCTAAACCCACTGACGTCCTGCACAGAGGATGCCTGCAGGACCTGCTCCAAGTCACCTGCACTCTATATTCTTCCAAGGCATTAGAAGTGAGCAAAACAACATGTGGCTCCTTCCTGCAGCAATTCAAGTGCAAGAAATCCAAGGATGCAGGCATCCACTCCATCTTTTTTGTTGGGTTTTTGTAGCTCAAATTTATGTTTGGAAGCCAGCAATTCATCCTGTGCCATAAAATGTTTATGGTTTCGATTTGTATGGAGAATCCAGCAGCCTTCAGAGATCAAAGGGCCATTCCTACTGTCAAAACTTGAAGCTTCACAATGATAACTTCATTTTCATTACAGTTTCACAAAAGACAGAGAAATGCATAAAACATCTTTTAGCTCCCAATAATCTTAGAGAATAAAAACTCTCAACACCAACCAGTCAGTTTCTGCTGACCACAGGCCACGGATCCTTTCTAGAATGCTTTCAGAATGCACTTTTTACAATGCATTTTGAAGACAAATTAAGTCACCAGGACTCCACAACATGACACAGAATGAAGGTTTTCTGCATAAAGGTCAAAAAAACCTCCACCAATCTTTATCTTCTTTCAGTGCAGAGGATAAAAGCATATTATAAGTCAGCAGAATCAGAGAATGGCTTAGGTTGGAAGGGACTTCAGAGTTTATCTACTCCACACTCCCAGCCACAAGCAGAGACAACTCTCAACTAGATTCAGCTGCTCAAGGTCTCATCCAACCTGTCCCTGTGCACACCCGGGCAGAAGGGATACACAGCCTCCCTGGGCAGCCTCTTCCAGAGTCTCACCACCCTCACAATGAAGAACTTCTTCCTAACAATGAAGAACTTCTTCCTAAGATCCAGCCTAACCCTGCTCTGCCTCAGCTTCAAATTATTCCCTCTTGGCCTGTCCCTAGACACCCTTATGAAAAGTCTCTCTCCAGCCTTCCTTGCCAGCAGGGCCAGGGAGGGGATTCTGCCCTTTTGCTCTCCTCAGACCTCACCTGGATTCCTGTGCACAGTTCTGGAACCCCAACACAAGCAGGACATGGAACTGTTGGAGCCAGTCCAGAGGAGGACACCAAGATGCTCAGAGGGCTTCAGCAGCTCTGCTCTGAGGACAGGCTGAGAAAGTTTGGGCTCTGCAGCCTGGAGAAGGCTTCACAGAGACCTTGGAGTGGCCTTCCAGGATCTGAAGGGAGATACAGGAAGGCTGGGGAGGGACTACTGACAAAGTCTTGTAATGACAGAACGAGGAGGAATGGGTTTGAACTGGCAGAAGGGAGATTGAAACTGGATGTTAGGAAGAAGTTCTTTGTAGTGAGGGTGGTGAAACACTGGCACAGGTTGCCCAGGGAGGTTGATCACATTCTTTGATCACATTCTGTGCTTCTGTCATCCACAACCTCCCTGGAGGTGTTCAAAGCCAGGTAGGATGAGGCCTTGAGCAACCTGTTCTAGTGGGAGGTGTCCCTGCCTATTGCAGGGGATTGGAACTGGATGATCTTTGAGATCCCTTTCAACCTAAACCATTCTAGAAGTCTATGAATATTCCTCCTCACTGCAGCAGGAGCTGGTCTAGGTGATCTTTAAAGGTCCTTTCCAAACCAAATCATTCCAGGATTCTACAGATATGTACACCTGTCTATTTAAAGTTCATGTTTGGAGTACTTTGAGCTCATCCAAAGTAGTATTTTCAAGGTGTTTGTACCTGTGCACTTACCTCTAAGATGCCAAATATAACTCTGTTATATAGAATCAGTCAGGGTTGAAAGGGATCAGAAGCATCATCCAGATCACAGGATCACAGGATGTCAGGAGTTAGAAGAAACCTTTAGAGATCATCGAGTCCAACCTCCTGCAGGGATACCTCACACTACATCAGGCTGGCCAAAGCCTCATCCAGCCTGGCCTTAAACACCTCCAGGGATGGGGCCTCAACCACCTCCCTGGGCAACCCATTCAAGGCTCTCACCACCCTCATGCTGAACAACTTCTTCCTAACATCCAGTCTGAATCTGCCCATTTCTAGCTTTGTTCCATTCCCCCCAGTCCTGTCACTACCTGACAGCCTAAAAAGTCTTTCCCCAGCTTTCTTGTAGCCCCCTTAAGATACTGAAAGGTCCAAACATATTATTCATGAAAAATTCAAATGCAAACCCAATAAACTCCACAAACAAAAAGCACCAAAACAAGACAGAAAATTAGCATTTTAGGATCTACTGCTGCAAAAGCTGCTCTGGCCAAACCAAGCAAACCAGGGTCCTACCAAGCACATTAGCTCAGATGAACTGGCAGCACACTCACAGCATCCAGCCAGCACCTATGCAGCTGTTACTTCCTAGCAAACATCTGAGCAACTACGCTGGGTCTGCCTCATTAAAAAGTAAATGAGAACACACAGTTATAAAGTATGCTGATACAGAGTTAATGAGGTTACAGACTGCAAATCACCTAACAATAATTATTAACTGTTTACCAGAATCCTGTGAAATTTCCAGGAGATAATATTCAAATTCCACTTGTCAGGAAAGAAAACACACACATACACACACACACATACACATAACCCAACAAGCAGAACAACAGCAGCTCACCACACACCAATCAGCCATTCGTGCTCTGCAAGTGCCTCTTCCTCTGCAGGGGAAAAGTCCATGCTGCACCTCTGAGCAAGCACAGCCACCTGCCCCCGCACCCCAGCCCCTTACAGGCCAAAATGTTCCATGACATTTCCTTCACAGACTGCTGGAAGGGACCTCCAAAGCTCATCCACTCCAACACCCCTGCCTGAGCCAGATCACCTAGAGCAGATCACACAGGAACGCATCCAGGCAAGCTTTGAATGCCTCCAGAGAGGGAGACTCCACAACCCCCCTGGGCACTGTTTCAGGGTTCTGTTACCCTCACAGGTTAAAAACTCCTCCTCGTGTTTACATGAAGTTTCCTATGCCTGAGGGCTGACCTCATCAATGGTTATCAATATGTAAAGGTGAGTGCCAGCAGGCTGGAGCCAGGCTCTGCTCGGTGATGCCCAGTGACAGCACAAGAGGCAATGGGTGGAAGCTGAGGCATAGGAAGTTTGGCTCCAACCTGGCTGATTCTATGATTCTATGATAAAGGTGTCTAGCAGTAGGACAAAGGGGAATGGTTTGAAGCTGAGGGAGGGTATGGTTAGACTGGATCTTAGGAAGAAGTTCTTCAGTACAAGGGTGGTGAGACTCTACAACAGGCTGCCCAGGGAGCTTGTGGATGTCTCCTCTCTGGGAATGGTCAAGGCCAGGCTGGATGAAGCCCTGAGCAGCTGAGTCTAGTTGAGAAGTGTCCCTGCCTGTGGTGGGGAGGTTGGATGATCTCTGATGTCCCTTCCAACCTAAGCCAGTCTATGATCCTATGAGAACATCTACTCCAACTCCCCAACCACTCCAGATTCATTACACTACTTTTCCAGAGAGGATGGGAGAAACAGAACACTTGGTGCAGTGGGAAGAGCTTGCACAGGAGAGAGGCCTTTGGAAGAGGTTCCCAGAAGAGGACAGTACGTAGAGGACTTCACTCTTCTAGATACGCATAGCCAAGAACCCAACTGCCACCTTTCTAACTCTGTAGCCTGCATCCTGTCTTGCATCTCCACCAGCACCACAGCACAGCAAAGGAGCCAACAGCTGAGAAGGTCCCTACACTTTCTTTTACACTTCCCAACAGTGCTTGCACATCAAAGCCTACATGTGGAAACCACTAACGTTTATGGAGCCACTTAACTGCACACTGAAGCCTGAAATGAGTTACAGATGGACAGGTTGTGAGCACCTACCCAGTACGTGCCTGACACAAGTAAATCAGAAACTGAAGCTGATTATCTCTGAGAGGGGCACTGGTGGGATCCACCTAATCTGCACTCACCCCAATAAACACCCACCCTGAGTACTGTGTCCAGTTCTGGGCCCTTCAACTCAAGAGAGATGTTGAGGTACTGGAATGTGTCCAGAGAAGGGCAGCAAGGCTGGGGAGGAGCCTGGAGCACAGCCCTGTGAGGAGAGACTGAGGGAGCTGGGGGGGTGCAGCCTGCAGCAGAGGAGGCTCAGGGCAGACCTCATTGCTGTCTACAGCTACCTGAAGGGAGGCTGTAGCCAGGTGGGGCTACAGCAACATAAGAAGGGGACACAGTCTCAAGTTGTGGCAGGGCAGGTCTAGGCTGGATGTTAGGAGGAAGTTGTTGTCAGAGAGAGTGATTGGCATTGGAATGGGCTGCCCAGGGAGGTGGTGGAGTCACTGTCCCTGGAGATGTTCAAGCAAAGCCTGGATGAGGTACTTAGTGCCATGGTCTGGTTGACTGAATAGGGCTGGGTGCTAGGTTGGACTGGATGAGCTTGGAGGTCACTTCCAACCTGGCTGAATCTATGATTCCCTTGTGCTTCCCATGTGCTGCTCATATTTCAACCTATGTCCCTCTCCCTATGCTCTATACCATATGAAACTGAGCTTGATGAAAGCCTTCTAGAAAGGCTAGAAAGTTCTGAAGGATCTTGGAGCCACATTTTCAAAAGGAGAAGCTGAAAGTCTCCTGGAGTTATGATGAGACTTGGGCACCTAAAACCCTTTCTGCCAATGGCAGTTCTGCAAAGGGTCTTCTCCCACCTGCTGATGTATATTAGAAACATGACTCTATGTGACTTTCACCTCCACCCAACCTGTAATGTTACTGTGAGCTTTGCTTATCTGAGCAAGAAGTAAAACAGGTTTGTAGGGGCTGGTAAAACCCCTGAGAAAGCATCATGATGACTGCGAGCAACTTATGGGAGAAGAAAAGAGCTTGGAGCTTGTTGCTCACTGCTGGAAGACTCTCTCTCTGAAGATTTTCCAGCCCCACTTGGATGCATTCCTGTGTGGACTATTCTAGGTGATCCTGCTCTGGCAGGGGGATTGGCCTTGATCTCTGGAAGTGCCTTCTAACTTCTAATGTTCTGTGATTCTGTGGTCTCTGAGGTCCCTTCCAACCTAAGGCACTCTAGGATTCTGTGACAAAATCCAGCTTCCTGGCTTAAATTTCAAAACTAACATCTAGCCAAAAGAAGTTTCTTCCTCCTATCTGTCAGATCACAAAAGCATCCAACAGAGCAGGGTGAGGCTGCCAGAAAGCTCCAAGACTTCCACCAAGTTACTGTTTTGTCCACGTGGTGCAGCTCGGAACCAGGCGTGACAGCCGAGCTTAGGGCAGCAAAGCCTTTGTGCCAATGAATTTCTTGTAAAGTCAACAACTGTAATTTATTCTGATCCTTTGTGTCACCATATTAGTAGTTACTTTTCAGCAATCCCAGAGCAGCAACAAATAATACCCTAGAAGAGGGCTGATATAATTACAGGCTGAAAAAGCTCGGCCAGCACCCTTACACTCCAAACTACCCTCTGTGGCTCCTTCACACCCCATATGTTGCTAATAAAACTGCTTGAATCATACCTAGGAGACAGTTTTACTGATACTGTACCAGGTCCCCAGGTTCTCTGTATGAGATACGATGTCACCAGCACTATAACTATGCAAATTCAGTGCTGGAGGATCCCCCTGGACGCGATACTCCGTCCCTAACTCGTGGGATGAGGCTGTGCAGCAACAGCACTTCCAGGCTTCTGTGACTGAAAGCACCATGGTCACTGACCAGCTTGCCACTCCTCAGCAGAACCAAACTGGAAAAGCAAGCAAGAGACTGATGTGCTCAGAGCAGAGACAGGAACCTGAGTGAGTTCCCCCCCCACACCAAACCATGTCAATTCTGCTACCCAGGGAGGTGGTGGAGTCACCCACCCTGGCTGTGTTTAAGGCTCGTTTGGATCACCTGGAGTCCTGTGTGCAGTTCTGGAGCCCTCCACGCAAGAAGGACATGGAACTGTTAGAGTGAGTCCAGAGGAGGCCACAAAGACGCTCAGAGGGCTGCAGCAGCTCTGCTATGGAGACAGGCTACAAGAGTTTGGGCTCTGCAGCCTGGAGAGGAGAAGACTTCCAGGAGACCTTGGAGTGGCCTTCCTGTATCTGAAGGGGGCTACAGGAAAGCTGGGGAGGGACTATTGACAAGATCTTGTCATGACAGGAGGAGGAGGAGGAATGGGTTTGAACTGTCAGAGGGGAGACTGAAACTGGATGTTAGGAAAGGGTTCTTTACAGTGAGGGTGCCGAGAGCCTACCACAGGCTGCTCAGGGAGGCTGTGGAGGACAGAGGTCATCCACAACCTCCCTGGAGGTGTTCAAAGCCAGCTTGGATGAGGTCTCGAGCAACCTGTTCTAGTCAGAGGTGTCCCTGCCTCTGGCAGGGCTTTGGAACTGCATAAGCTTTGACGTCCCTTCCAACCTAAAAAAACCTGTGATTCAATGATTCTAGGTTTAAGATGAATCTTGTTAAGTAGGATGGCCTCCTCTGGACTCTTTCCAGCAGCTCTGTGTCCTTCTTCTGCTGGGGACACCACAACTGGAGACACGATTCAAGGTGGGGTCTCAGCAGAGCAAAGAGGCAGAATCTCCTCTCCTGATCTGCTGGCCACACTCCTCTTGATCACCATACAGTTCAGAGAGAATTACACATCTCTTTCCAAAGTCTGAAATACCTAAAGCCCTCCTCCCCAGTTATGGCCCAAAGCTATTCTGAAGCAACTTATTTTTAGACAAAGCACTTATTGCAGATATTTAGTTTTAATTAATAGCCTCCCTCACTCCAACATTTGCACAGCAAGACAACTCCATGCCTCAATTAAAGCATGCACAGAAATGCTGTGCTGATCCATGGCCAAAAGCATGACAGCAGCATCACTATGGAACTATCTTGCAAAATGGAAAGGGGGGAAGGAAGGAAGGAAGGAAGGAAGGAAGGAAGGAAGGAAGGAAGGAAGGAAGGAAGGAAGGAAGGAAGGAAGGAAGGAAGGAAGGAAGGAAGGAAGGAAGGAAGGAAGGAAGGAAGGAAGGAAGGAGGGAAGGAAGGGAGGGAAGGAAGGGAAGGGAGGGAAGGGAGGAGGGAGGGAAAGAGAGAGAAAGGGAGGAAAGGAGAAAGGGGGAAAGGAAGAAAGAAGGAAAGAAGAAAAGAAGGGAAGAAAGCAGCAGTCTCACTCTCAAACAGAGGATTATAAATCCTGTCGAATCACAGCCTGAGCAGAACTTCCAGGTTGTTGAACATATGAATGCTAGACTTAGCTGCTCAAGGCCTCAACCAGTCTGGCCTTGAACCTCCTCCAGGAAGGAGTCAGACACAGCCTCCCTGGGCAACCTCTTCCAGAGTCTCAACACCTTCATACTGAAGAACTTCTTCCTCAGCTCCAGTCTTACCCTGCTCTCCTCCAGCTTCAAACCATTCCCCCTTCTCCTGTCTCTAGACACCCTCAGCACAAGTCCCTCTGCAACCTTCCTGCAGGATCCCTTCAGGCACTGGCAGCAGCTCTAAGATGCTCCAAGAGTCTTCTCCTCTGCAGGCTGCACACCCTCAGCTCCCTCAGCCTGTGCTCACAGCAGAGCTGCTCCAGCCCTCGGACCACCTTCGTGCCCCTCCTCTACCCTCACTCCCACAGCTCTGTGTCCCCCATGCATTAACTCAGACTCTGACACAAGAGACTCTCCTGGCTGCTTCCAGAGCTCTGCTGTTTGGAGTGCAGCAGCAGTGTGCGAGAGCTGCACATGAGCCCATGCATGCTAAATAAACACCACTGCCACAAATCCTCAGCACAAGAAGTTGGTAGTGCACATGCAGAGCATGCATTTGAGAGCTCAGTCTTTAAGAGACACACGATCATGCTCACCTGGGCCAAAAGCTGAGTTTGATTGTAATGAGAGAGCATTGTGACACTTCCTCCCTGGACCTCAGAGTCACTCCAGTGCTCCTCAGTTAACAGCCATTACTTGCACAGAACCGAGGCTCAGCAAAGAGAAGTCTGCCTAAACATCCACAACAGCAAGAATTTACCTTCAAATCAGCACCACTTTACTCAAAAGTGGTTACTGCCACAAGCTCCCCTTGCTCAGCAGGACACAGGCTGCTGGCACAACTCTATTCTTTAATCAGGAACTGAAGACAAGCGCAGGAAGACCAGCAGTAAACAAGTCTCTGAACAACTCACAGAGATGCTGCTTTTTAACAGGAGCAGACAAAACATCCCTTAAAGTTGCATTTCGAAGCCAAAGCTGACCTCAGGCATGACAATTTGCTATGTATGAGATCACCTATGTGGAGACTGACCTTAATAATACTACGGGGGCAAATTTTGCATGAGGAAGATGTGCTCTGAACAAATGTTTTCCAATGTATTAGGCATGCAGAAGCTTTTTTCTGCATCAAGTACCACAAGTCACATTCCTTAAACTGTTTCTTTTCTTGACCAAATACACTGTGGACAACCTAGGGAGGATGCCCCTCAGTGTTGCTCTTAGTGGGAAATTGTAGATGAGAGCCTCAAACAATGAAAATAGAAGTCTTTCTCCCTCAGAAATCATTGTCACATCAAGGATCAGCTTTCCTAAGCTCATGAGCCAAATGAAGACTTTCAACACTGGCACAAGTTCTCTATTGGAACTTTGCTGACTTTAAATCAAGCACAGATCCCAGGCCCACAGCACTGCAAAGGCAGGAAGAGCAGAGCACAAGCAGTGCAAGGCTCATGAGAGTCTTGTACTAGAGTAGTGACTGCACCTTGAGTACTGTGTCCAGTTCTGGGCCACTCAATTCAAGAGAGATGTTGAGGTGCTGGAAGGTGTCCAGAGAAGGGCAACAAAGCTGGTGAGGGGCCTGGAGCACAGCCCTGTGAGGAGAGGCTGAGGGAGCTGGGGGTGTGCAGCCTGCAGAAGAGGAGGCTCAGGGCAGAGCTCATTGCTGTCTACAACTACCTGAAGGGAGGCTGTAGCCAGGTGGGGTTGGGCTCTTCTGCCAAGGAAGAAATAATAATAAAGAGCCTTCTCCTCTCCAGACTGAACAGCCCCAACTCCCTCAGTCTCTCCTCACAGCAGAGCAGCTCCAGCCCTCTGATCATCCTCGTGGCCCTTCTCTGGACACCTTCCAGCACCTTCATATCCCTCTTGTCCCAGGGGCTCCAGAACTGGATGCAGTACTCCAGGTGGGGTCTCAGCAGTGTGGAGCAGAAGGGCAGGATCACTTCCCTCTCCCTGCTGCCCACACTGCTCTTGCTGCAGCCCAGGCTCTGGCTGCTCTCTGGGTTGCCAGAGTACACTGATCTCAGAATGATTTTAAACACTTAAAAGCAGTACCTCAATCTCTTGTTTGGATGCTACAAAATGCTCTCTAGCCTTTCTTTGGGGAAGTTGTGCAGAGGCAACAGGCTCTAAGTGTTCAACCTTTACAACAACTGTCAATGAGTCAGTCCCAGCCCTCATCCTAGCACCCAAACTGCAAACTATCTCCTCAACAGTAAAGAAGTTCACTAAATGTTTAAGTCTGGACACATTTCATTCTCTGTACTCCACAGATTACAGAACAATTAAAAAGGCTGGAAACAGGCAATTGGCTTAAACTGAAGTTACACAGCTGGGTGGGCAGAATCTTTTTTTGTTCACAAGAAAGCATTTCCATATCCAGGATATTTTAAATAGGTTTATATTCGACTTTAAAAAGGAGATTTTTTTTAGGGAGTAAAAAGCATGTTTTATCTGAGTGATTAGGCCAGCAGATGAAAAGAAGCCATACCCCACCCAGACTCCCCATGTGCATGCTCCTGATCATTTATCTTCCTGCCTCAAGCTCTTCAGGTTGTAAGAGCTTCAGACCAGCACAATAAATTAAAATGCAGAAGATGATGTCCTAATACTGTCTTCACAGTTAAATACAACACTGGCAAATACCTACCAGGTTACACACACTAAGCAGTTCAAGTGATAATCATAATGATGAATGTGTAATTTAATGCCCATTTGCTTTGATTTATAGGAACCATCACACACAAGTCTCACTTATCCATTTAAAGTCAGTGGGAAGGATCCCATTTTTCCTGACCTGGATCAGTGCTCAGCCTCAACTTTGGGACTTCCTTATCTGTTGGTTTTCTGCATGAAGCAGAAGCAGTCCTCACACTTAGCTGAGAATGCCTGGGGCTGCACAGTCCTTTGGAATCTCAGCAACTGGCCCTGTGATTCCCTCTGATAGTCTTGCTGAAAAAATAAGATCATCTGAATTTCCCTCTCCCCTTCCAGCTGTGGCAGAAAGAGATCAGCCTATGCTTAATCTCAGAAGAGAAGGCCCTGCAAAGGTCAACTCTTCATATGAACTGCAGATCATTAACAGCAACAGGACAAGGGAGCTCCTCTGTTCTGTTCTTGGGAGGACTCACTTGGAGTACTGCACCCAGTCTTGGTGCCTCCAGCACCCAGTACAACCCAAGGGGGTTGTGGAGTCTCCCTCTTCGGAGATATTCAAAACCCACCTGGATGTGTTCCTGTGTGATGTGGTCTAGGTGATAATGCTCTGGCAGGGGGGTTAGACTGGATGCTCTTTGGAGGTCCCTTCCAGCCCCTGACATTCTGTGTGATTCTGTGTGCATCAACCTAGGCAACAATCTACAACCCCCACCTTTACTTCAGACATACCTTACAGACAGAAAAGGACTGATCAGCTGTGTCAGCCCTCACTGCAAGACAACAGCACTGACAGATTAAAAAATAAAGAAATGAAAATACATTATTTGTGGGAAGGAGAATAAATGTGAGTTGCAATCATCCTGAATCAGACCAGTCACATCACATTACGCTACTTGGTACTACACCACCAGGTACTGTAAAAGCAAGCCTGGCCCAGGCTTGTTATATCCCAGAGTCTACAGAAGCCTCTGCAAATAACACAATCATTTCAAAACCCCCACACTAAAAACAAATCAATATATATTTAGAAGTTTACACAGAGGTTCCAAAAGTCACCAAAGCACAGTATCTGTACTTCAATTCCTGAGTGACCTGAAGATAGCAATTTCTTTTTCCCCCTCCCTCAATCAAAACTCATTAAGGTAAAATTCAGGGTAAACAGCTCAATGCTTTGGCTTTATATTTTCAGACAGTATTAAGGCTAAAATTGCTCCCTTTGAGTAGGATATAATACCTGCCAACTCTCAAAATAAAGGAGGAGGTGAGGAGTTTCTGGAGGAAAACAAAAAGGAAAGATCTGGAGGGCAGCAGGCACAAGCATCACAGAACTATTAAAGAACACAGACAAACTAATCATGACAAGGAAATGCAGGGAAATTCCAGTTTGGAGAGCACATCAACCTGGAACTAAGTGTCCTCATATTTTGTTAGTACAAAGGCATTACAGAATTAAAGCTTGACTTCCATGGCTGGAGGTAGTTAGCTGATGAAAGCAGAGGCCATGAAAAACTAACCAAGTTTCATAAGGTACACATGGAAAAGCAGTTATTAGGGTAGTAAAAGCTTGGAAGGGATGAAGGCTTAAACTAACCAACTGAAAATAAAAGTATTTTGACCTCTTCACCTTACTGTGAAACACAGAGCTTGGAAAAGAGAGGCACAGCTACAGCCAGGAGGGCAAGAACAAAACCATGTTACAGGTAGGCAGGCATAGGATGACTGCTACCAGCCTAGACTGCATCTCACAGTCTTGTAACAGTGAGTAGTGAAGTGTTTTCCCTACACATCTGACTGGGGTTTAAGGACCCAGCTACACCTCAGAATTCAGAGACTATCAGCTAAAGCCTGAAACATTGTAAAAATACTTGTCAGGCTTCCATTCCATTCTCCACCTTGCAGAGCAGGAGGACCCCATTGGAAGTAGGCCTTCCTCCGTCAGAACACCAGATGCTACTGCGTGTCAAAGCACCATCATTAACATGGCAGAGTCAACCTCCCCCACAGCCATTACTCACCATAATCCCCTCATCAGAATAACCTGCCCAGAAGAGAGATCTTCCATTAAGTCAGGGCCAAAAAGAGGCACCCATACAGAAAATGAAGACTTGAAAAATAGAGCCATTAAAGATGCCAGAACACTTTCATATTCTACTTCTTGCCTGGAAATAAAGCTCAGTACTGTAGAGGATTTATGAATTCTATTGACAACACAAAGTATCTCTGTGTACTAGAGACAGACTGAATGGAACCATACCCATTTGCTTTCATGCAGCCTCTCACCCGGTATGAATTACATGCAAACATAACAGGAAGACATCCAACTTCTCCTTCACAAACGTGTTCAGATCCTAATTAGAGCATCATTTGGATCCCAAGTCTCTGACAGCTATGTTTGTACATATAAAGTCACAGTCAAGCTACCACCTTGAGAAATCAGAATGCTAGAGGTTGGAAGAGACCTCTGGTGATCATCTTGTCCAACCCCCTTGCTTGTGCAGGTTTGCCCAAAGCAGGTTGCACAGGTTCACAGCCAGGTGGGTTTTCAAAGTCTCCAGAGAAGGATGCTCCACAAGCTCTCAGGGCAGCCTGGTCTAAGTGCTCCATCGATCTCACAGCAAAGAAGTCTTTCCTTGTTCAGATGGAACTTTGGTTTTCAGTGTGGAACAAAAGAACATAGCCTCAAGCTGTGCCAGGGCAGGTGCAGGCTGGACATTAGGAAGAAATTCTTCACAGAAAGAGTGATTGGCATTGGAATGGGCTGCCCAGGGAGGTGGTGGAGTCCCCAGTCCTGGAGGAGCCTTTCTTGACCTGCTGCTTACACTCTTTTTAATGCACCCCAAGATACCATTGGCCTTCTTGGCCACACAGGCATACTGCTGGCTCAGGGAGGACTTGCCCATCAGGATTTCCAGGTCCTTCTCTGCAGAGCTGCATTCCAGCAGGTCAGCCCCTCACCTGTACTGGTGCAGGACTCTACACTTGCCCTTGTTGACCTTAGAATCATAGAGTCAAGCAGGTTGGAAGAGACCTCCAAGATCATCCAGTCCAACCTAGCACCCAGCCCTAGTCAATCAACCAGACCATGGCACTAAGTGCCCCAGCCAGGACTTGCTTCAACACCTACAGGCACGGCGACTCCACCACCTCCCTGGGCAGCCCATTCCAATGCCAATCACTCTCTCTGCCAACAGCTTCCTCCTAACATCCAGCCTAGACCTGCCCTGGCACCACTTGAGACTGTGTCTGTTGCTGGTTGCCTGGCAGAAGAGCCCAACCCCACCTGGCTACAGCCTCCCTTCAGGTTGTTGTAGACAGCAATGAGATCACCCCTGAGCCTCCTCTTCTCCAAGCTAAACACCCCCCAGCTCCCTGGTCAGCCAACTCTCACTGAATGGCAGCAGAGCCTCTGGTGTATCAGCCACTCCTCTCAGTTTTGTACCATCAGTGCTTTAGCCTTAGTGGTTTGTGCTCACCTTCTCCATTTTCTGCAGACTCACTGCAGAAATAGCATCCAAACAATGACAATTTGTGACCTTTGAGCACAAATGCTAATTCCTTAGACTAGTTTTTATATTCTATCCCATGCCCTTGCAAATAAGAGCTGCCCAAAAATACTTCCCATGTAAAACTAAATGTTCCCAGTGACAACTCTGATCACGTCACTCCCTGCACAGGAACATTAAAAGATGCAACAACAGCAAAAAGAAGCCCACTGGTTATTCTTACAACTTCCAAACTCAACCCTAAATATAGGACCCTTTCAAATTGTCTTTGCTAACATTCAACTAATATGTTCATTGCTCTAACCAAAAGCTAGCAAAGCACAACTTGTATTGTGCTGCAGGCCATGGAGGGAATGTTCTTTAGTTGAATCATGGATGGATGAAGATGAAAAGTAGGCTTTGAAAATTTCCAACAGCCCTGACCCTGTGTTCCTCATAACAAGTTACCCTCATTTATTTTTTATAGCTGCACCAGACTTTCTACTACCTTCAAAAAGACAATTTTCATCAATTCTTCTTATCTTTGTACCTAACCAAGGGAGAATGCAGAGAACATGGGTGGTATCCCCAGGTGAAAAAATGGGAGCAGCTGCTTTAGTCAGGCTGGAGAGGCTGCACTTGCTGTTGAATTTTGTCTGTAGCACAGCATTCAGATGCCTTCTTAGCATTTGCCTACCCTAAGGAACCACTCTGCCATACAGAAATGTCCAAGTAGGAGAAATAATAAAGGGGTAATGGGTTTAATCTGGCAGAGGGGAGGTTCAAACTAGATGTTAGGAAAGGGTTCTTTATAGAGAAGGTGCTGAGACACTGGCATAGGCTGCCCAGGGAGGCTGTGGAGGACAGAAGCACAGAATGTGATATTTGATCATATTCTGTGCTTCTGTCCTCCACAACCTCCCTGGAGGTGTTCAAGGCCAGGTTAGATGAGGCCTTGAGCGACCTGTTCTAGTGGGAGGTGTCCCTGCCTATGGCAGGGGGTTGGAACTGGATGATCCAACCTAAACCATTCTATGATTCTATGAATAAATCCCAGCCTCCCCTTCTCCATCTCAAACCAGTGCATCTCCATCGGAATTACCTCCAGTACTATCCAGGGAGATGAATTCTGCTTGCAAACCCTATGGAATTCTTCATTGCTCTGACCAAAATGAAGCCTTCCTCAATGACACTCCTCTTCTACCCAAGATTGGATACTGCCTGCATGTGTTAAATGGCTTTAAGAGTCAGTGTCTCATATAAGTTAAAACTAAGAACTTCACACTAACTTCTGGAGAGTACTGAGGTTTGGTATCGAAGCAGCTGGTGCATGTGCCTGTGGCAGGCTTTGTAAGCTCTGTAAATTCATGGACACTGGGTTTACAGCTGGAAAAACAAACTCTCAGCATCCTAAAATCTTTTAAAGTTTCTTCCTGAAAAATATACCTGACAGAGTACTTAGAGGAGCCATCACAACTGCAAACTGTGCTTCCTCCAAGCAATCAATTGCCTACACAGCATCTGAAAGGGCAAGGAGAGCTTGCAACTCATTTCAGCTCTTCTCAAATGATCCAGGATGCCAAGGCAGAGGTGAAAGCAAAGATGGTCTGTCACCACATGCAACAAAGGCTTGCAGGAGGAGCAGAGGGAGCCCTGACCTTTCTGTAAGTTACCACAGTTCAAATGTATAGGTAAGGCAACATCAGATGCAAGTGACTGTGGCTGCTTTCAAAGACTTAATACTTTAAAGGCTAAAGCTCCTGTCACTAGGAAAGATTTTCTTTCTCCCCTTTCTTCAGATAGAAAAAGCTTCCAAGCTCAGAGATTCTTCAAAGGACTCCACAAAATACCTAGAGATCACAGAACTGTAGAATTGTTTAGGTTGGAAAATACCTTTAAGATCATCACATCAAACCATTAACGCAGCACTGCCAGGTCACCACTAAACCCTGTTCCTCAGCAGCACATCCACAGTCTTCTCAAGCTCTGCAGAGATGGCATCTCCAGCACCTCCCTGGGTAGCCTGTTCCACAGCTTCACAACCTGTCCAGGGAGGAAATTTCGCCTTGTGTCCAACTGAAACCTCTCCTGGCACAACTTGTCCTGTAACATTTCACCTGCTCCATCAGGGCCACAGAATCATAGCATCAGCCAGGTTGGAAGAGACCTCCAAGATCATCCAGTCCAACCTAGCACCCAGCCCTGGCCAATCAACCAGACCACGGCACTAAGTGCGCCAGCCAGGCTTGGCTTCAACACCTACAGGGACAGCGACTCCATCACCTCCCTGGGCAGCCCATTCCAATGCAAATCACTCTCTCTGACAACAACTTCCTCCTCACATCCAGCCTAGACCTCCCCTGGCACAGCTTGAGACTGTGTCCCTTTCTTCTGTTGCTGGGTGCCTGGCAGAAGAGCCCAACCCCACCTGGCTTCCCTACAGCCTCCCTTCAGGTAGTTGCAGACAGCAATGAGCTCTGCCCTGAGCCTCCTCTGCTGCAGGCTGCACACCCCCAGCTCCCTCAGCCTCTCCTCACAGGGCTGTGCTCCAGGCCCCTCCCCAGCCTTGCTGCCCTTCTCTGGACACCTTCCAGCGCCTCAACATCTCTTCTGAATTGAGGAGCCCAGAATTGGACACAGCACTCAAGGTGTGGCCTGAGCAGTGCTGAGCACAGGGGCAGAAGAACCTCCCTTGTCCTGCTGGCCACATTGTTCCAGACCCAGCCCAGGATGCCATTGGCTCTGCTGCCCACCTGGGCACTGCTGCCTCATCTTCAGCCACTCTCTACCAGAACCCCCAGGTCGCTCTCTGCCTGGCTGCCCTCAGCCCCAACCTGTAGTGCTGCTTGGGGTTGTTGTTGCCAAAGTGTAGAACCCTGCACTTGGCCTTGTTCAGTCTCATCCCATTGGCCTCTGCCCACCCCTCCAGCCTGACCAGGTCCCTCTGCAGGGCTCTCCTACCCTCTAACAGAGCCACACCTGCTCCTAGCTTGGTGTCATCTCCAAACTTACTGATGCTGGACTCAATCCCCTGCTCCAGAACATCAATAAAGATATTGAACAGGACTGAGCCTGGCCCTTGTCCTCCTCATGCTGAGGGCTGCAGACCTGGACTCAGTACTGCAGGTGAGGGAGGTCTCACCAGAGCAGACTGAATTGGCAGAATCTCCTCTCTGCCTGCTGGCCACGCTTCTTGTGATGCAGCCCAGTGTGCCATTGGCTTCTGGGCTTCAAGCATACATTGTTGACTCATGTCCAGCTTATCATCCACCAGCACTCCCAAGTCCCCTTCTCTATGCATCTGCAGGAATTTAAGCAAGCAAAATCTACCCAGCATCTCTGGCCTTGCAGCTATGCTGACCAAATCAGCTTCACACGTGTCAAAAACCTACACAGCAAGAAACAGAGGTAGAGTCTTCATCTATCAACAGCTGCTTCTGGCTTCAGAGAGTGCATTAGCAGAATAAATGCTGAAAAGTCTGACCATCCATTAAGGCAATTCTTACACCCAAACAATTTGGGACTGTAACACTGTGTATCAGGGCAGTTTTTTCAGGAATGATGATCCAAGCAGAGCAGTAGTCAATTCACCAAGAGATATCAAAGATAGCCTTTTATTACAAATGATCCAAGCATCCCCCTTGAGGCTGTGGCTATCAGAAAGCATTCAGTTAGTTCCCAAGCCAATATTTCTCTCTATCTCTTTCATAATAAAACTCTTAACACGTTTGCAATAACTTTTAAGCTTTGCTATACACAGAGCAACAAATAATTTCCCAGAAGCCTTTGGAAAAAGCTGACATGCAAAATGATCCCCTAAGTCAACTTGGGTTATTATTAAGCTGAAACAAAAAAGCCAACCACAAAACAAAACAGAGATCAGATCATTTGATCAGTGGAAGGAATAGAAAAGTATAGAATCATTGAATCAACCAGGTTAGAAGAGACCTCCAAGCTCATCCAGTCCAACCTAGCACTCAGCCCTAGCCAGTCAACTAGACCATGGCACTAAGTGCCTCATCCATTGGGAGCTTCAGGACAGATGGATAAACTTCAGGTCATAGAAAAATTTTACCAAGGCTATGTTTGAAGAGAAATGTGAAAGTTCCTGAAAGCACCTCGAGTGAAAATACTTTGTGTTGCTAAGAAACATCATCCCTGATGATGGATGAATTAAATTGTCTCAGTTAGCAGAGCCAACTCCAGGCATCCCCTCCTTTATTAGCAGAATGTTTTCTGGTACTGGTAAATTTATTTCAACAGCTACACACAAATAAAAAAACCCTACCTCGATTTCATTTAAAGAAGTTCAAACTTGCATAATTAATGCCAGAAAAACAGAACAGAGTTCACATCTTGAATGGAATTTAATAACTGCATGTCTGAAGTTTACGTTTTTAAATGCAATATTAATACGTCCACACGATGAAGAACTTCTTTTAGCAGAGCCTGCAATCAAACACACTGCTCAACTTCCAAAATTACCCTATATACAACCCAGTGAAGGAGAAAACTCTTCAAATATTCCTAAGTGCTGAACCACATAAATATTCAGGTAATCAAACATTAAACATCACGGAGAGAAAAGCACCTTCATTTGTCATGTATTGTTAGGATGACACCAACATAAAAACTGAGCGCGGAGGAAACGATGCAAGCCACCTGCTTTTCTCATTTGGAACTTGTCTTCAGGTCTCACCCAGTTCCTCCTGTAATATATTACTCACAGGCTGTGCCTTCTGCAGAATCTATCTGTAGATTTACAGGAGTGGATCTCCCTGAAGGGTTCTCTGGTGAGCGCCCTCAGAGCGTACCTGCTCTGCCTGTCGTGTAAGTGAAGTCCACACAACCACAGAATACATCTGGCTGAAAGACACTCCAAAGACTATCCAGTCCAATCCCTGACCCAGTGCTGAAAGGTCAACACTAAATGTGCCAGTCTGAAGCTAGCTAGAATGTTTTGGTGAGAAGAACTAGATTATAGGCTGTGAAAGGGTGATGTCTACTTACTCATAGGCTTGCTGAGAGGTATAAGAACAAGACTAAAAACATAGATAAGGCATTCGGGCACAGCCTGGGCTCTGGGCTGCATTTCTCTCTAACCTCACCCTCCACCTCTCTGATTAGTCCACTTGCTTCCTAACCCCCCTGGCCAACCTGCATTCTTCCTTGGGGCACAAGGCAATGCCTGGGGTAAGGTAGAGGGGTGGAAAGAAGGTGGAAGGGCAGTTGAGGACTCAGGTTTCTGGGAGGGCTGTTGTGTTTCTGTATTACTTTTACCTTGTCTATTTCTGTCTATAACTGTATATACTGTAAATATCTGCTTGCATCTTATGCTAAGCTGTAAATATAAAGCTTCATTCAATTTCCAGAGTCAGTTGAGTCTAGTGTGGTTGATTTCCACACTAAACCATGTCCTTAAGCACCAGGCCCATGTCTGCTTGAACACCTCCAGGGACAATGACTCCACCCCTGTGCTGGGCAGATGGTTCCAATGTTTGAGAACTCATTCAGTGAAGAAATATTTCCTAAACATTCTCCCCCAAACCCACAGCACCTGAGCTCTCTTGAAATCTCCTCCTACCCCACTTCGCCCTCCCTGCCCACTGCCCAGGAAAGGCAGAAGCCCCAGGCTTGCCCAACTGGGCAGAGAGGGATCTTCCTCCTGTCCTTTCAGAAAGGTGAGAGCTGGAGAAGAGGGAGACCACCAGCTTGTCTCTTCCCACATGCTGCACATCAGGCCAGAGGTTTCTGCTGAAATGGGAAAGAAAAGCAAGCATCTCACCTTGTGCTGCCTTCCAGAGCAGGGTGCAACAGCAGAGGTGAAGCACAGCAAGCAGGGAGCCCCAGGGTAAGCAGGAGCGGCCTGAGATCAGAAAGGAGAGATGTGACTGCTGGTCAGAGATCATAGAATCACAGAACCAATCAGGTTGGAAGAGACCCCCAAGCTCATCCAATCCAACCTAGCACCCAGCCCTGGCCAATTAAATAGACCATGGCACTAAGTGCCCCAGCCAGGCTTGGCTTCAACACCTCCAGGCATGGCGACTCCACCACCTCCCTGGGCAGCCCATTCCAATGCCAATCACTCTCTCTGACAACAACTTCCCCCTAACATCCAACATATACCTGCCCCAACATGACTTGGGACTGTGTCCCCTTGTTCTGTTGCTGCTTGCCTGGCAGAAGAGCCCAACCCCACCTGGCTACAGCCTCCTTTCAGGGGAAGAATCTTCTCAACTCAGAGAGGAATATGCAGACTTTCACACCACACCAAAACCAATGTGCTTGCTGTACTTGAAATAAACCAAGGTCAAACACCAACTTTGCAAGAACACAGTTGGCAAAGGGGAGAATCAGTACAGGAAATTAATTAGTCTGGTGGCAAGGCTTTGAAGTCTTTCCTCCCATTATTCTAGGTGGTGTCCTCATGAAGTTACAAGTCCCAAATTTCAGCAATGGAGAGTTCAACTGCAGGAAAAAAAAAACTGGAAAACTTTCAACAGACTGTTCTTGGGACCCCATCACAGCTTTTGAGTCAGAAATTACCATGCATGGTTACGAGGAGAGGCCACACACTCAGCTACTCAGTGGAGAGACAACCATAGAGGTTACTCCTCCCAAGTAACACCAGCACTGGAGAGGCTGAGGAGGATTTAATAACGATACTAATTTGGCTGCACTACAGGAGATGTGCTTCCTGTGGGCCTAATAAAGAAGAGCTTCACAATGTGAGCAGAAGCACTTTGAAACCTCAAAGGACATGCCTTATCTGCACCACCTCTGCTTCTGGAATCCCAGCAATCCTGAAGACAGAAGGCAGATTAGACTGCAGCTTTCCTAGGCACAGATGTTGAAATCACATCTGCCTTAACTGTAAGCCATGCTTCCTGCTACTTTCCAACTCTCCTGCAGCATCTTTGAGCTGCTTTGGTCTTGGAAACAATAGTGCAAAGGAGATGAAGTTCTTCTGATCACATCAGGTGTTCTAAAACACTGCCATAAGAGAAAAACACTTGCAGGTTATCTTCCAAGCAAAGAGCACTACAGAAAAGGGTTTGAGGCAGTGATACCTTTGCTTGTCTTCCTCTTTTCTCTACACAACTCACAAAACAAGACTTCAAATACTGAGGTGTTTGATTTAAAGCACTGATCTAGCAGCTATGGAAGAACAAGCCTTTGTGCAAGGACACCAAGTTAAAGACACAAACACAAACCCACATTTCACTGTAATGACAGGACAAGGGGTAATGGATTTAAACTGGCAGAGGGGAGATTGAAACTGGATGTTAGGAAGAAGCTCTTTCCAGCGAGGGTGGTGAGACACTGGCACAGGTTGTCCAGGGAGGTTGTGGATGACAGAATCATAGAATGTGACCTGCACCAAGGCAAACATTGCAAGACTCCAGTTATAATGAGCTTCTTCCTCTTGGACTTCATATCATAACACAGACAGTATTTTCAGTGCAGGCTTATTTCATGTTTTCATTTACTATTTGGATCACGAACAATATAACTGCAGTGTTTTCCAATTACCTGGGAAGGGCTGAAAACATTCCTGGGATGCAGAATTAGCATTGAAAAAAAGGAGGTCTTAAAACTGAGGGTTTAATACCTAACTAGATTGAAAAAGTAAAAAATGAGCCAGCAGTGTGCTCTTGCAGCCCAGGAGACAAACCACATCCTGGGCTGCACACAGAGGAGTGTGGGCAGCAGGGCAAGAGGGGATTTTATCCCTTGGCTCTGCTCTGCTGAGACCTCACCTCCAATCCTGCCTCCAATTCTGGTGTCCCCAGCATAAGGATGACACAGAGCTGGTGGCAGTGTGTCCAGAGGAGGCCACAAAGATGATTCAAGGGCTGGAGCAGCTCTGATTCGAGGACAGGCTGAGGAAGCTGGGGGTGTTCAGCCTGCAGAGGAGATGACTCTGCGAGGACCTTACTGCTGCCTTCCAAAAGCTGAAGAGATCCTACAGGAAGGCTGTAGAGAGACTTTGCATAATGGTGTCTAGAGACAGGACAAGAGGGAATGGTTTGAAGCTGAGGCAGAGCAGGGTTAGACTGGAACTTCAGTGAGACTCTGGAATAAGCTTCCCAGGGAGGCTGTGGATGCTTTCTCCTTTGGAGATGTTTAAGGCCAGGCTGGATGAGGCCTTGAGCAGCTGAGTCTAGCTGAGAGGTGTCCCTGGCCATAGTGGGGAGGTTGGAGTAGAGGATCTCTGAGGTTCCTTCTAACCTGAGTCATTCTGTGATTCTATGCAATTTCTATTAACAGGAGCACCATAAGCAAAAGCTGCTAAGATTTAGTCCATGCATCACTGATACTGACTGAGGCTGTACATTACATTCAGATGGACTCAGTTATTAGATATACAGAAGTGGGAAACAAAAAAAGCTCACCAAAAAAAAGCCCTAAGCATTAAGGGAAAGTTAAAGGGAAATGGGCTTGAAGAGTACAAGAAAAAATAGATGAGTGAGAAAAAAGGGTGCAGGCTTCACAAGAGGTTAAGAGCAGGTACAAAAGAGAGATGATCATGTCCCACTACTGCAACAGCCTCGGCAGGAAAAAAGAAAAGGAAAGAAAATTCCAAGGAGCTTAACAGGCTAAGAAAAAAATGAGAACAGCATTAGAGGAAATAGGCTACCTCTAGGGATGGTTAAACAATGGATTAGGTTATGGAGGGGTTACACACATGTTCACTGACTGTTTGACTGTTTTTAAGACCTGGTTAAGATGAACATGTCAGAAACCATCTATACCCATCTGCCTGGCTTTACAATGAACACTGCATGCTGATGCAGACAGCACAGGGCCTTAGTGTAGAGAGGATGACCTCCAGGGAGCTGCGTTTTCTTCTCTAAACCTAAAGGCTGTACAAGTTTAGGTTCCTGCCAGGCAAATCAGCAGGTGACTTGACTGCTCCTTAGAGCTCCAAGCAGGCTTTTGATATCTCTTTTTTTCCTAAATAGCCAAGGCAGCCTTGTGATTGACAATTTTCTATCACATCAAGCATGCTACCTTAAATAGGAAGGATTCTGAATGATCCACCCGGGAAATAAAGTCCAAGTATAGAGAAAGGCAACCAGGGCTGATCCTGGGAACCTGGTCCCAAGGAAATCAAAACCACCAAACCCAGCAGGCATGCACATCCCATTAGCACCTAGAAATCCAGGTAGCTATTGTTGTTCCCAGCACCTACAATAAATAAGCCTTAATATAAGTATTTAATAAAGTACTTAGAGAAATAAGGAGGGAAGGTTTGATGTTCCTAAGCTTATTTTCACAGCGGTATGAAAGGAAATGAGGTAGAGTCAGAGCTAATTCTCCTTATATAATTTCACATGGAATGATTAGTTCTGCCCCAACAGTAACAGCTTTCCAGAGGGTCCTACTTGTCGCCAAGATTGCATACAGATGCTGCAAGTGGAGCTTCCCTACTCTCCGCTGACAACCAACTTAAAAGGCCAGTATAATATTCATTTTACTAGAGAATGGAATTCACAGCATGAACAGTAAAGTAATGTCACAGCTACCATGAAGCTGCACTTCGCCTGTTGGGGGCTGTGACTTCAGGAGGAGGAAGGTGCAAAGCGGTTTTGTGCTTCGGCAATGTCCTGTGCTCGTTAAGGATGTCTAAGAGAGGCACAAGCTGTGGCCTGATGACAAGGCACAGGCATGGAGAAGCATTTGTGTCACATGCCCCTGTGGATTTTGTTTCAGAAGGCAGGTTTTCAATCATCCCTGTGCTCAATGCCCCCCTCTCTTAATCCTGATTAGAAAGGACATTCCACATACATGGGGCTGCTAAAGGTGCTGGAATTCCTTAAGTCACCTGGGTCGCTTCTGGGTGAAATACCAATTACTGGCAATTCAGCTCAACAAGGCCAACAAAAAACCCAAGCCTGTAAGAGACATCACTCAGCCCAACGTGAGCATATCACACAGATAATCCTACAGCTCTTTGAAAGTCCCTCTAATAGCTATTAGCAGTTTTAGAAAGCCCTGCAGTGTTTTGCACTTAATCCCTGAATAGACCCTTGTAGAAAAGCCATATTCAATTCCAAACTTCCAAGTTCTGGACAGGTTAAATCCACGAGCTGAGGTCAATGCAATGATCTTTAACCAGAACCAAGTGCCAGGTCCTGCACTTCAGTCACAACCACAAGCAACACTACAGGCTTGGGGCAGAGTGGCCAGAAAGAAGCCCAGTGGCAAAGGACCTTGGGGTGCTGGTGGATGGTTGAATGTGAGCCAGGAGGTGGCCATGGGCATCCTGGCCTGGACACAAATCAGTGTGTCCAGCAGGAGTAGGGAAGCAATGGTGCCTCTGTATTCAGCCCTGGTGAGGGCAGGAAAGACACTGAGGTCCTGGAGCACGTCCAGAGAAGAGCAACAAGGCTGGTGAGAGGTTTGGAGGGCATTATACAAGGAGCAGCTGAAGATTGTTCAGTCTAGAGAAGTAAAGGCTGAGAGTAGGTAGTATTGCTCTCTACAGCTACCTGGAAGGAGGTTGGAGTGAGGTGGGGGTTGGTCTCCTCTCCCAAGTAATCAGCAACAGGATGAGAGGAAATGAGTTTGAGTTGTGCCAGGGGAGGTAGAGATTGGACATTAAGGAAAACTTCTTTACTGAGAGAGTGGTGAAGGGCTGGAACAGGCTGTCCAGGGAGGTGGTGGAGTCACCATCCCTGGAGGTGTTCAAGAAGCTGTTGATGTGCTGCTTTGGGACATGATTTAGTTGTCATGGTAGGTGGATTATGGTTGGACTTGACAATCTTAAAGGGCTTCTCCAGCATTAGTGATTCTATGATTCTACTCCTTAAAACAATTAAATATACCTAAATATACAATTTTCCAGGGATAGACTACCTTAGTAAATTTAGCTGTCAAGAAAAACCCTAAATGACTCCCCAGAACAGCAGTCAAATAATACTGGAAGAATTTTGAGTGTGTATGGTTTGCATGACCATTTGTTTTACAAAAGACCTAGAGAATAAAAACAAAGGCATGCTAATGGTTTTTATGCATGCCAGAAATAATGACTAATTAGGCCAACACTATCCTACAGTCACAAATCCTGCCTTAACATTGCAATCACAACAAAGAAAACTGACTTAAGAACAAGTATAACTCTTATTAAAGCTTTCTTAAAGCAAGACCAGGACAAGAACTTATTCTCTAAAGCCAACAAGGTGATGTTATTGTGTCTTTGGATCATTTTATCCCAAAGCACACAAAGTTATACTCAAATTTACTGTACTGATCATAGAGAATCATAGAATCAACCAGGTTGGAAGAGACCTCCAAGATCATCCAGCCCAACCTATCACCCAGCCCTGTCCAGTCAACTAGATCATGGCACTAAGTGCCTCATCCAGTCTTTTCTTACAGACCTCTGTAAAATTGTTAACAAACTGCAATCTACTCCTTGCCCTTCTTTGCCAAAATGAGGTAGCCATATGATCATAGAATCATTTCAGTTGGAAAAGACCTTCAAGACTGGGTCCAAGGGAGGTTGTGGCTGCTCCCTCCCTGGATGTTTTTGGATGCAGAACTGATAAAGTTCCTCTTTTTTTGTCAACCTCACATGCACTTTTTCAGTCATTTTTGTGCAACCGGGCAAAATTAAGGTGTGAAGCTGATACTAAATCCAGTCGCATCTGAAGTGCCAAGGAGAATACTTCTGCTAATCACATGTGTATTAAATTTTGCATGTTTGATTATATGTAAACACACACAGAAAGAAACAGCTACATCAAACTTGCCTATACAGCACTAACTTACTTTGGGATTTATGTGTCTCAGCTGTTTGTGTTCTTTCTCTGTCTTAATCCTAACAAATAATTATTCAGGGGGAAGAAATACAAACCACACTTAGTGCCTGGCCTTGCTTGTTTCCCTGCAAGTTCTGCATTTCATCATTAATTTTACATACTTCATTGTTAATCTCAGACATTCCTCCAGTTCTCATGTGGACATCAAAGAGCTACTCACACACAAAATACCAGCAATCTGAAGTACTGGCTTCCCTACTTCTTGGCATTTATAACTTGAAAAGATCTTTTGATTTCTTGCCTACAGGAAATACTGTGGATCAAAAAAAAAGCATACAGATATGCTCCCATACATAGAGGGTCCAGGATTTAGGATAATAGACTGTTTGGAGACATGGCTTTCAGATTTAGATTTCATACTCTGTGTCTGGTGCTTCACACATTTATTTTTACTTTCACATCTGACGTGCAGCAATATGGCTAGCTAAGGTGTATGTTTTAAGAGATACTTTGATACAGATCCGTTCAGAAGTGAAATTCACACCGGGGTGTGTGTCCTTACAGCACCAGGGCACCGCTTCACCGCTGCTAACTGCACCGTTTACTGATGGCTAGGGGCAGGAGAAGGCAGCCTCTCCACAGCCCCTCGTTAACAACTTGCCACCAAAGATTAAGATGATTCTCCTGCTTTTCCAACTTGGTAGAGAATATTTCTCACATCCAACAGGAAGTAAAAGCCTTTGGTAAAATGCCTGCTGAAAGAGTTCCTAACACCCTGGCATACATATTTAGTTGGTTCCCCACTTCTGCATACTATTTAATTAGAAATATTAGTAAACTATCCAACTAGTTGAAGACAATGAGAGATTCTCTGTGCAGCCAACAAATCATTTGCCTCAATTTCACTACTACTCCCACTACACAAAGGCTTACATCTCAAGCAGTACCACACAGAACTCCTCAAACACAGCATTAAGGAGTTTTACTACCAATTTCAGTGACAGCAGCAGTCAAAGTTATGGTTCCATTATTCATACCAAAATCATTAAAAATTGAACTCTGAAATATATTTTCATTTCAGTTCCTTAAGCAGAAGGGAATTCTGTTCACACAGCAACATGTTTGTCATACATATTTCTCCTTAGCATGTAGTTTAGGACAGCACATCATGAGCTGATCTTGTCCTACACAATTTAGCCTGAGCAAGAGAAGGCTCTGGCATGTCAGCCACTAATATAACACCAGCAGTTAATTCAGTTATTTAGCCAGGTAAGATCTCAAGTCTTTGGACAAGACTTTGCAGCCAACACATATTGGCATATTCCATGTGAAACAGCCACTCATGAACAGCTCTAGGACAAACACTTAAATTGTGTAAGGCCCTGCATCTGGGTGGGCACAATCCCAAGCACAACTCCAGGCTGGGTGGAGAATGGCTGAGAGCAACCCTGAGGAAAAGGACCTGAGGGTCTGGGCTGATGAAAAGCTCAACATGAGTCTGCAGTATGAGTGTGACAGCAACCCTGTGCTGGGCTGCAGCAAGAGCAGTGTGGGCATCAGGGCAAGGGAGGGGATTCTGCCCCTTGGCTCTGCTCTCCTCAGCCCTCACCTGAAGTATTGTGTGCAGTTCTGGAGCCCCCAACACAAGAAGGACATGGAACTGTTGGAGCCAGTCCAGAAGAGGCCACAAAGATGCTCAGAGGCCTGCAGCAGCTCTGCTATGACAGGATACAAGAGTTGGGGCTCTTCAGCCTGGAGAAGAGAAGGCTTCCAGAAGACCCTATAGTAAACTTCCAGTATCTGAAGGGGGCTACAGGGAAGCTGTGGAGGGGCTACTGACAAGGTCTTGTAATGACAGGACAATGGGTAATGGGTTTAAACTGCAAGAAGAGAGATTCAAACTAGATGTTAGGAAAGAGTTTTTTCCAGTGAGGGTGGTGAGACACTGGCACAGGTTGCCCAGGGAGGTTGTGGATGTTCCCTCCCTGGAGGTGTTGAAGACCAGGTTGGATGAGGCTTTAAATGACCTGTTCTAGTGTGAAGTGTCCCTGCCTATGGTGTGGAGTTGCAATTGGATGAGCTTTGAGGTCCTCTCCAACCTAAACCATTCTATGATTCTATGAAATATCTCCCCCAACCTGAAGTATATAGGTCTGTACTGTACAAGCATATTCTGATCTTGTGAGGCCAGGCAATGCAGTATGATTTATTTCTTTTTCCCAATTTAGATTCCAGCTGGACACACAAAAAGTAATTTAAAGACAGCAAATGCCTCTGAAACAACTGGACTCCTCTACAGAAGGAAGCACCTGATGTGATCACAGCTTAGCAGCCATTCAGATTTTGCCCAAGCAGTTTACTCCAGGAGCCATGAGAGAAGGAAAGCACAGTGGTGAAGTGCTGTTTTGATTATAGAAGTGTCTGTCTAGAAACTCTGACCAGCGCAGAATACTGGTCAGAGTCCACAAACCTTCACTGCTTTGGTCAAAACAGAACAATAGCAGAAGTCAGTGCTGCAGATGGAGTCAGAGGCCTAACATGCTGAAGGCTTCTGGCTCTTCAAGCTATGGGCAATGTCAAACACTGCAGTCACAGGGTGTTGAAAATATTTACAAAAAAGCTAAACCAGGGACATTTTTGTTTTCATATTCTCAAATTTTATTGAGCAGAAACGTTTGAGGATAGTTTATTACTTTTAGCGGCCACTCTAGAATGGGCCCCCAGCCAAACAGGTCTTTAAAATCTGTCTATATTTTCCTTTTAAAACAACATTAAGGAAGTTGTATAAATTTTACACCAGAGCCTAAGTGACTTAGCAGCAAAAGTGACATGTTTCAGCTGTATGTAGGCACTTCACAAGCTACAGGCATGACTTTTGCGTCGGTACCAGTCACACTTGATACTGATCCTAAAGCAGGAGAGAGCTCCACAAGGGTTAATTAATTAACAGGTGTTTGTAAGTCACGGCAAATCCCAAAGTCTGAGATTCAGGAGATGCTTGCTGGAACATTAGTGGCTTACATGCCAAATGCCTTCCCTTGTTCAGACCCAACTATGCAGGACAAGACCAACTTACTATGTGCTGTTCTTCCTCCACAGGGCTTTACTGCATGCTTCAAGCACTTGTAGCAATATACTCAACCAAACTGGCAAAGGAGAAAAAAATATCTTAATTAGGGTAATTTTCCAGAGACTTTGCAAAGACCCAAGTATTGCAATATTGAGACAACCTCACCTTTCCTTATCTGGCAGGCATACAGAACCAAAACATACCAACACTGTATTAAAAAACTTGTCCTTGCTGGAACAAGTTGCCCAGATGACATTTTGTGCTTCTGTCATCCACAACCTCCCTGGAGGTGTTCAAGGACAGGCTGGATGAGGCCTTGAGCAACATGTTCTAGTGGGAGGTGCCCCTGAAATGGCAGGGGCTTGGAACTGGCTGAGCTTTGAGGTCACTTCCAACCTAAACCATGTTATGATTCTATATGATCTGGATACTAAACAATTAAACTTATGTCAGAAAGTATTCTTCCAATGCATTTGGCTACACCTGGACCTGCAAGAACAAGGCAGGGGTGGGGGGGAAGCAAGAGATAATAATAATTAAAAAAAAAGAGATGGAGCAAGAACACATCAGGTCTCAAAAGGAGACCTGTATAGGGTCATCCTCTTCTGTATAGGGGTTTGATTACCAAGGCAGCTGAGACCCAAAAAGGTTAATTAAAGATGAAATATTTATCTCTGCTATAGCTGAATAAAAAGGTGGGAATTTTCCCCCTTGTGTTAGTTTGAAGCTAGCTAGAATGTTTTGGTGAGAAGGGTTAATGGCTGTGAAAAGGAAACAATGGTGATGTCTATTTCACTCATAGGCCTGTTAGGATGTGTAAAAACAAGAACACAAACATAAATAATGGAGTCTCTCTGGCTTTTGGGCTGCACTTGTCTCTCTCTAATCTGCCACCTCTGTGCCTAATCCTTCTGCTTCCTAATTCACCTGGCTGACCCTCCAAACTCACCTTGAATATAAGGCAAAGTCTGGGATAAGGCAGAGGGGTGGAAAGAAAGTGGAAGAGTGGCTGAGCCCCTCCTGGGGACGCTGGTTTCTGGGAGGGCTGCTGTGTTTCTGTATTACTTTTTAACTTGTATATTTCTGTCTGTAGCTGTATAGATTGTAAATATCTGCTTGTAGCTTGTGCTAAACTGTAAATACAAAGTTTCGTTCAATTTCCAGATCGACTGAGGCTAGTCTGGGTGATTTTCTTACGGGGGGGGGGGGGGGGGGGGGGCAGGGCAGGTAACACCAAAACCATCACAAACCCCAGATGAGGCTCACCCATGTGCTTCTAAGAAAGCTGATACCAGTACTGATCTTATTTGGCCTCTACAAACAGCAGGTGACCAAACTCTTTGCAATGGGTTTGCAATTTTCACTGGAAGAATGCTGTCTACAACTACCTGAAGAGAGGCTGTAGCCAGGTGGGGTTGGGCTCTTCTTCCAGGCAACCAGCAACAGAACAAGGAGACACAGTCCCAAGTCGTGCTGGGGCAGGTCTATGTTGGATGTTAGGAGGAAGCTGCTGGCAGAGAGAGTGACTGGCATTGGAATGGGCTGCCCAGGGAGGTGGTGGAGTCACTGTCCCTGGAGGTGTTCAAGCAAAGCCTGGATGAGACATTTAGTGCCATGGTCTGGTCGACTGGATAGGGCTGAGTGCTAGGCTGGACTGGATGAGCTTGGGGGTCTCTTCCAACCAGGCTGATTCTATGAAAGCCCCAACTAAAATTCAACACTGTACTTTGTATGGAGGCTCTTTACATGAAAAGGCTGTCATGGTTAAGATTTAAAGGTGAACCAAGCTAACAGAGCCCCATAAAATAGCACTATTTAATGATGCCAATCCACTGTTATAAACCATACTCAAATCCAGTGCCCATCTTTACCTGCCTACAGGATGAAACTCTCCAATCACAGTAATGTGCACCCACTTCTTGTGAAACCAGAAAAATCCAACCATAAAAAGTAAGCTTCAAACTCTGGGTTGGTTGAGGTTTTTTTTTTCCCCCCTCTGCTTCTTAAAAAAAGTGCATGCATTTGCACCTCGAATGGTTTCTTTCCTCCAGTCTGCTACTCCAAATCATCACACAGTCATGTGTTAAAAGATTCGTGCAGACCTGCCAAGTCTCATTCAGCTGAGACACACTTTGCTGAAGTTGGAGGTTCGTTCGCAAAGTGTATTCGAGCAGCTCCTCTGCTCTGAAGGGCTCTGTCAGGTGGCATTTCTAGCTTAAAAGAAAAGTAATAATAAAAACAATCTTGAAATCTACATGTTGTGCAAAACAGGGAGTGTTCTGATGGCTGTTTTCCTTGTTCTGTAAAACGTGACACTATGCAAGCACAGAGGTTACAAGTTTTTCTTGACAGTTTCACCAGCAGAGCTATTTATATATGCATTAGGGTTTTAACTGCATTGTAGTGACACTTGCAATGACAGCGGGCTCCAATTCTGCAGCTCACATTGTAACTGCTTACTACAAGCAGTCCTGGGCCGGCACAGACTGCCTTCAAGAAGTGTAGAACAGGAGTGCCATTAGAAATTGAGGCGAACACTTTCACTTCAGACGCTGTGAGGCTCGAAGGGCTGCTCGGGACCAGGAGCGGGCTGAGGCCTGGCGGCCAGGGCACGTCCCGACAGCAGCTTCCCCGCAGCCACCTGTGCCAAGCCAGGCCCGGCCAGGCCGCGGTACTCTCTCCGCCTACCCTGGGCCCTGAGTCTTGCGTTCCCCCGGGGGCTGACCGTGAGGACGCCGAGTGACGGAGGCGGAGGGTGCCTGCAGGCGCTGCCTGCCCCTCCGGCGGCTCCGCGGGGTCAAAGCGCGGACAGTCATGTCAGGGCCGCCGGCGAGGGTGCTGGCACCGCGTGCCGACTGCAGCTCCTCCCCGGCCGCCGCCGCTGGCTGCGGAGCGGCTCTCTTCCCGCGCTGGCAGCCGCTCGGCTCCCTTACTCGAGGGGCAGCCACCGGGACCACGAGATCGGGCTGCTCCCCACTCCGGAGACGGCCGCAGGGGCCGCGGAGCCATGTTAGTGGGGGGGGCCAAGACGACGGCTGCCCGCCACAGCGCCGCCCGCGCCGCAGGTGCCGGGCAGCCACGGCAGGCGGAGCGCGCAGCCCCGCGTCCGGCGGCAGCGAGCCGGCTCCCCTCGCCTCCCCCTCCCTGCCGAGCGGAGCGGGGCTCGGCGGGCCAGCCCTCCCCCCCGCCTTCCCCTCCTGCGGAGCGCCGGCCACCGCTGGCCTTCGCCCCGGGCCGAGCGCCCGCCCCGCCGCTCCGCGCTGACCCCTTCCCTCCCTCCTGCCTGGCTCGGGCGGCCCCGCTCCTTACCCCACCCAGAGGGAGCTCACCTCCTCCTCCTCCTCACTCCCGCCTGGAGACCGTCGGCACCGACGCGCCGGCGTCCCGGCCCCTCCCTCCCCTCGGCGCGCCGCAGAGCCAGCCTCCCCCTGCCGCCAGCCGGGCCCCCTCCTTCCTCCGCCCGCCGCTCCGGGGCCGGGCCCTGCCGCCGGCCGCTCGCCTCCGGGCCCGGCGCCGCCCGATGCATCCACCGTGCCCGATGCATCCACCGAGCCCGTGGGGCGAGGGGCCGGCCCCGCGTGTCTCTTGGGCAGCTCCTTCTGTGCAGGAGGCAGTTCCTAGGTACCTACGGAGGCCTCCCCGCCAGGCGTACAGGGGCTCGGCCGCCAACCGGGGCCCGAGTGTTGGACTCGGAAATCAGAAGAAGGAAAACATAACGGAGAAAGTGATAGGAGGGGAAACAAACCGTTTCTTGTAGTAGCTGCTGGGCAAGCGACGAAGCCCTTTAGAAGAGTCTGGGGAGCAGGGGCAGGTGGGAGGAATAAGTAGCACGGAGATGCACACCAGGTGAGCCAAGGGGGAAAAAATAACTAGATGTTTCTCTGTGGGAAGCAGAGGATAGGAGGGAAAGTAGAGGCTGCTATCAGTCGTAGACGCGTAGGAGGTGTGTGGGTTTTTTTCCCCGATCAGCGTTTTGAGGTGGTGAAGCGCCAGGGGGAGGCTGGGCAGGTGTTCGTGGTACCACCTGCGTTGTGGTTCCTCTTTGGCCACGGTGCGTAACAGACCGCTCCAGCGAGGGTTCTCGGGGAGAACGTTTGTCACGCTGACTCCATTCAGAGAGGTGTTATCTTTGGGATGGAGACAGAAACCTTTCTTCCATGGGAAGTCCAAATGAGTAATATTTAGTGCGGTGATAAAGCAACACTTCCAAGGACTACAGCTGTGAGAATCATCAAGACTTGAGGAATTATGTATTTTTCTCCTCTGGCTAATCGGTGGTTTTGAAAGAGTGAGAAGGCTGATTTGCATGAGAAACACCCTTGGGATAATGCAGCGTTTTGTTTCACCATTGCCAAGGTTCAGGAAGCTTGGAAAAGTTGTTTGCCACTCTCCCACACCTCTGAATTCCTGCTGCTATCAAGCTATTGGAATGCCAAGGTGTCAGAAGGCTCACAAGTTCTTCCTGTTGTTTGTTTGTTTTACCTAGGCAGAAGTGACAACACTTGAAAAAAAATCTTTTTAACATCACTCAAATAACTTTTTTCTATAAACACAAGATTTGGGTTTTTTAGGTGTTGTCAGGTAGGGTGAGGGGGAAGCTTCAGTCCGGCTGATGTTGCCCCGGCGTGTGCTGGATCACAAACAGGCTGTGTTGTCCCCGGTTTATGGATAGGAAACTTGAGGTGAGGAAGTGAAGGCATTCGTTTCTCAAGTTAGAAGTGCTCATTTGTAAGCAGGCAATTTAAGCTTCCACTTCCCCCCCCCCCCCCCACCTTTTTTTTCCAGGAAAAGGGCCGTGTATATACAGTGCCCATTGAAACAGGGCTTGAGGCACCCAAGCAGAAAGCCTTTGGCCATGCTCTTCGAGGGTCTCGCAGCCTCTAATCCCATGTTCTAATTGGCCAGTAATCTGTGGACAGATATTGTAACAGTTCCTTTAGAATATTTTTTCTGCTTCCCACTCATTTGCATACTAATGGCATAAAAATAGGCACTTCCTGCCAGTAATTAGTCGGAGCCCAGAATTTAGAGAAAGAAAAAGCCCACCCCATTATGGTAGACGGATGGTACTGAGGAAGCTGCAAAAAAGAGTCACTTCTCTGGTGCTCAGAGAGTGCCTCTAATTTAGAGTTCAAGACTGGCAACTCTGTTACCTCTCTGTGACAGGGATTAACTGTTTGCTTGGCCAAATAACTTTGCCTCTAATGAGCCCCTTAACTTTTTTCATGCCAAATCACTCTTATGTCCTGCACCCAGTCTTGCTGCTGTAAGAGTTTCCTTTTTTTTTTCTCTTTTGCCTGTTTCCCAGAAGGAATAATGCTAAGAGTGAAGTCTGCACTGTGAACATAGAATCATAGAATGATTTAGGTTGGAAGGGAACTCAAGGATCAGCCAGTTCCAACCCCCTGCCATAGGCAGGGACACCTCCCGCAAAAACAGGTCACTCAAGGCCTCATCCAGCCTGGCCTTGAACACCTCCAGGGAGGGAGCAGCCACAACCTCCCTGGGCAACCTGTGCCAATGTCTCACCACCCTCACTGCAGAGAACCCTTTCCTAACATCTAGTTTCAATCTCCCCTCTTGCAGTTTAAACCCGTTACCCCTTGTTCTGTCATGACAAGACCTTGTCAGTAGCCCCTCCACAGCCTTCCTGTAGCCCCCATCACATACTGGAAGGGTGCTATAAAGTCTCCTGGATGCCTTCTCTTCTCCAGAACATAGTTTCTCATAGAGCACCATGACTCAGACCAGCACAGAGTCTGCTGGACAATTCTTCATGTGGTCAGGCACCCTGCAGTTCATAAACACATCAGGTCATGTGAAGCTCTAGGTTAAAATAACCTGTTAAGAGCTAGAGAGCTTTAAGTGTCTACAGAGGTTGTCCCCTTGCATATAGACCAAACTCACATCTCCTCCCTGGGGGTATTTCCTCCTCCTTGGAGTTGTTCAAGGCCAAGTTGGATGAGGCCTTGAGCAGCCAAGCCTGGTTGAGAGGTGTCCCTGCCTGTGGTGGGGAGGTTGGAGCAGACGATCTTCAAGGTCCCTTCCAGCCTAAGCCATTCCCTGATAATCCTGTGATAGCTTGAAGTTTTCCTCTTTGGCAGTAGCACAGGGAGCTTGTATTTAACACATCATCTATTCCAGTCAAATCTAGCAGGGGAGTTTTCTGCATTGCTGAAGTTTCTCCATGGCTACTCTAGTGGTGGCATCTATGGCAAGGTGAAACAAGGAAGCATGGAATTGCTCATAGAATCAGCCAGGTTGGAAGAGACCTCCAAACTCATCCAGTCTAACCTAGCACCCAGCCCTAGCCAATAAACTAGACCATGGCACTAAGTGCCTTATCCAGGTTTTTCTTCAACACCTCCAGGGACAGTGGCTCCACCACCTCCCTGGGCAGCCCATTCCAATGCCAATCACTCTCTTTGACAACAACTTCCTCCTAACATCCAGCCTAGACCTCCCCTGGCACAGCTTGAGCCCGTGTCCCCTTGTCCTGTTGCTGCTTGCTTGGCAGAAGAGCCCAACCCCACCTGGCTCATCCAACCCTGAAGAACAACAGGCAGGGAAAGTGTCTTTTGCTGCTTTCAGTCCTGTAACTTCTCTGCAGATAAATATTACAGATTACATTCTCCAGGGCTATCAAACAGACACCTTCAGTGAAGAATTAACTGCAGAACCTCTTCCCATTCCTTCCCAGAAGGAATTTCTGCAATTACTGTTTGCCATCTACAATGGGACAATTCTGATCTCCAGCAATGCAGACTAAAAGCTCATGAGATGGAACTGCAGCTAATTATATACCTTTAACTTATTTATTTTAATAGCAAAGTAATTAATTATTAAAGTATTAATCTCTTTAATACATTAACTGTAACTATTAGTTTCTTCAGAACCACTCCTCTCAAAGAACACTGGAATAAGGTCTGTACTCAGTTGGATGTTGAGACCTGCTCCGCAGCAGTAAATGCTTGATCCTCTCAGTGGGATCCAGAATGGAAGTTAGATATTTAATTAGACCTTCTAGGGAATGCCTAGAGAGAGTTTCTGCTCCTTGCAGATATGGAATGCCTACCTCAAGTTAAGTCAACATACTCACTGCATCAACACAACCATGTCCACTCAAGCAGTTCTGGAGAATGTCAGTGTCAGACACTTAGGCTGGCTTTTTTAGGTGACCTGTGAGACAACAGTATGGAGAGGAGCTTCCTCCATCCCTTCAACATTCACCGTGCTAAATCCTTGTCCAAGGATGGCCTTTTGTAGCTGTCCCTTCTCTGAGTGAGCAAGGCTGTGGTTTGCACTGTGGTCTGATGGGTCAAGGCTTGCCAAGGAAAAGAGAGATGTCAGCTGAAAATCTTTCACCACTTGGTAGAATCAAAAATAGTATCCCCCCTGTCTCGTAACAGGCTCTCTGCCTTGGGTCAAGAGGTGGAGAAAGGAATGAAACTTTCAGGGGAGCTGATGCTGAGCTGGTGAAAGCAAACCTGAGTCTACACTGCAGTAATCTGAGAGCACAGTGAAAAGCATTGGAGAAGAGGAGGCTGAGGGGGCAATTTTATTAATGCTTACAAATATCTGAGGGGTAGATGTCAGAAAGATGGGACCAGACTCTTCTCAGTGGTCCCCAGTGACAGTACAAGGGGTAAGGAGCATAAACTGGAACACAGGAAGTTCCATCTGAACACGAAAATGAACATCCTTGTTTTGAGGATGGCAGAGCACTGAAACAGGCTGCCCAGTGAGGTGGTGGAGTCTCCTCTGGAGGGTTTCAAGGTCCACCTGGATACGTTCCTTTGTGATCTGCTGTAGGTGATCCTGCTCTGGCAGGGGGGGTTGGACTAAATGATTTTAAGGGGTCCCTTCCAACTCCTACCAGTCTGTGATTCTCTTGGTTTTAAACCACTGGAAAAGCCTTTTCCACCTTTATTCCACCTTTCCATTTTCCTTTCCCTCTCTCCAGCTCACTTAGTTGTTAATGTCAGGCAGGTACAAAACACTGCATTGCACTGTGCTGAACTTAGAAGTGAATTCATGTCACTTTACTTATTTGTTTGTTTGTTTTAATCATTAAAAGCAAACTTTGTGAAGCTTTCTCTTATTGCCAGACAGTATTTCACTGAAAACTTTGTGACTCTGCCTTATTAAGGCACGGATCCTGAAGACGATTGGGTCTATTCCATTAGGAGATTTGAAGTGTGCAGACTGGATAAACAACAGTGACAGCTTGGGGAAGTGTGTGCACCTGTTTATTAAGAAGATGTTAACGAGGGCAAAGCTAAAATAGGAACATGTACCACAACCTGATTTTCAGCAAGTTCTTATGCATGCCTGTGTTGAAGGTTAGTGATGTTGCTGGCAATTCCTCTCCTCTCTTTTTCTCTCTCAGGAGCGCAACGGCAACTGATGAGTACAGAGCATCTGTGGCAAAGGAAAAAAAAAAACAGCTTCAAGTTTGGAGGAGAAAACATGACCCTTTCTGTTTCAAATCTTCCCCACCCACATTCAGTGTGAAAGAAGAAGGAGAATGGAAGAGAAAAAGAGGAGGGAAAAAGGGCGGAGAGACTTTATTTGCTTGGAAGGATCAAGGAATCAGTTGTAGAATCCCAGAATGGCTTAGATTGGAAGGGACCTCAGAGATCATCAACTCCAGCCTCTCCACCATGGGCAGGGACACCTCTCAGTTGGACTCAGTTGCTCAAGGCCTCATCCAGCCTGGCCTTGAGCCAGGGAGGAACCATCAACAACCTTCCCAGGCAAGCTATTCCAGAGTGTCACCACCCTCATACTGAAGAACTTCCTCAGCTCCAGTCTAACACTGCTCTCCTTCTGCTTCAAACCATTCCCCCTTGGCCTGTCTCTAGACACTCTTACAAAAAGTCCCTCTGCAGCCTTCATTCAGGATCCTCTCAGGTATTGGAAGGCAGCTCTCAGGTCCTCCACCGGAGTCTTCTCCAGGCTGAACACCCCCTGCTCCCTCAGCCTATCCTCACAGCAGAGCTGCTCCAGCCCTTGGATCATCTTTGTGGCCTCCTCTGGACTCACTCCAGCAGCTCTGTGTCCATGTGCTGGGGACATCTCAATCCCAAGCAAGACTTTCAGCAGCGGTTTTGCGCTGCAGTGTCAGTGCTGGCGAGTTTGCTTTATTTCACTGGCAGAACTTAGAGGGAATCACATTTCTACAAGTTCTTCTGTAGAAGTGAGCCTCCTGGCTGGGTGAATGCACATTCTGCAGCACTTCTGCAACTTGTAACTTGCAAATAGGTATCAGTATATGCAAAAAGGAGATTGAGTCATAGATTGGTTTGCCCAGGGAGGTCGTGGCTGTGCCCTCTCCGGAAGTATTTAAGGTCAGGCTGGATGGGGCCTTGAGCAACCTGGACCCCATGGCAGGGGTTTGGAATAGGATAATCTCTAAGGTTGCTTCCACAGAATCACAGCAGCATGCAGCTTGGCAAAGCCCCTCAGGATCACCAAGTCCAGCCTAGAACCCTGCTCTACAAGATTCACCTTAAACCATAGCCCCAATCGCTACATCTAAACCACCCTTAAACACATCTAGGGTGGGTGACTCCACCACCTCCCTGGGCAGCTCATTCCACTCCCTGACCACTCTCTCCATGAAAAACTTTTTCTTAATGTCAAATCTAAACCTCCCCAGTCTCAGCTTGAGGCCATTCCCCCTTGTCTCCAATTCCCTGTGAGCAGAGCCCAGCAGCAGCCTCTGAACAATGTCCCTTCAGGTAGTTGTAGACAGCAGTGAGGTCTGCCCTCAGGCTCCTCTTTTTGAAACTTCCAGCCCAGACCATTCTGTGACTCTGTGCATGGCTAAATGCCTGCATGTTTACACTTGCATGAAATAAAGAGTTAAAATTTAGGCTCCAAACTTGTCAAGTGCATGGTAAAGACAGTCACTATCCCTTCAGGGAGTCTTGCTTCCTGTTGGTAGTTGATGTGAATGTTACTGCAGACACCTCAAAGCCCTGCACCTGACTGTGAGTCCTGTGTTTCAGCATATGACCAGAAGAGTCATAGTGTACAACTCTCAAACACCTTTGATTACCTCTGTGATCCTGAACTGAAGCAAAGAGTCTTTGAACAGTTCTCACAACACAGAAGAGGGGAAAAAAAAAATCATTGTTTTGCTTCAGCATACCTTTTACCAGAGCTGGGCACAATAGGATGTGATTATTTTAGGAGCATTAAAAATATCTACTATCTTCCTCCCATGCTAGGTAGAATTGTAGGCTTGAGGTATTTTTGCTTTGTAATTTTCTAACCCAAAGAATTCTGATTTAACCAAACCTCTTCAGAAGGAAGCTGGCTGATATTATCTTACTTCCCTCTTTTCTTATTGTGGAATTGTTGAGAGAATGCCAGTTGTTGCTACTTGTCATCACAACTTTCTAGTCCATATTATTGCTCATTAAAGACAATAAATAGACTACTTAAAAACTTAGCAATATGCAGAAGTTGAGTGTGTAGGTAGTAATGCAGTGACAACAGAAATCTAGGTTTGGACTTGTTACTTCATTGCAGACACACAGAGGAATCATCCCTTCTGAAACCTTCTTTATGTTGTGGTATTTATTCAGCAGCGTTTGTGAAGGTTTTGTGTTTCTCAGATATTAAACTTAACAAGTGAGCTCCTTCCTGGGGATTGCAGCAAGACCCATTGACACAAGGTGTTGCCAAAAGTGGGAAAAGTGAGGGGTTGCAGGAGAAAATACCAAGATTGATGGTTGCTAAGATAATGTTCAGCTCCAAACAAGGCCTGTTTTGTCTCACATGCTTGGTGTCGAAGTGTATGTTTGCCTCTGAACTGGGTGACTGGATCCTGAGGATGGTCAGAGAATTGTTCAGGCACTCTAAGATCAGTCCTCCCAGCACTGACATGGTTCAAGGGACCCACACAGGTTCCACAGCTGCACACAAGACTCAGTTTCTCTGCTAGGCATGATCTAATGCACAGCTCATTCCTCTCTGGAGGGCACTTTGATTCTGGGTTTGAGAGGGAACCCTTTCACTCTTCCTAATGATGCTTTTGGCTACAAAGCCTGGCAGAGCTATAGAGTTGTTGGGGACTCTTAACACCGAAGAAATGCAGCTTTAAGAGCTGTACCAAAAGAATTCATACCACTGCTACCCACTCCTCAAAAAGTCAAAGGTATAAATATACCTTAAAAAAAAACAAATCCAAGCTCTAAAAGCAGATTAACAAAGCTGTTTGCTATTATGGACAAAAGCTGCAAGGAAAAAAATGAAGAGGAAATGGGCTGTATTACTGTGAGTTGGCACAGAACTGAAATACCAGGCTGCAATTTATGTATAGTAATTGTTCATGGAGCATTCTTTGGGTTTTGATAGTGACTCATTGTGTTCATTGTGACCTTTGATGTACAGGATGGGCTGCTGGAAGACAGAGGAAGCCACAGCAAGAATATAAAACTTTATTAACTTAAGATTTTCTTGGTTTGTTTGTTGTTTTTATTGCTCACTGATAGGTAGTATCTCTGGAAAAGACTACCCAGAGTCCTCATGATTTTTGTTCTCTCCCAGGCTGTTGCAGTTAAAAGAAAACAGTTCTGGTTTAGCTGAAAAATAGCTTTGGTTTTAAAAAGGAAATTTGTTAAACAATTGGTTGCTGGCATGGATTACTGAGGTCTGGAAAATAAGGTAACTGGTCATAGAGTCATAGAATGGCTTGGGTTGGAAGGGACCTCAGAGACCACCTACTTCAGCCTCCCTACCATGGGCAGGCTGGGGAGGCTCAAGGCCTCATCCAGCCTAGCCTTCAACACCCCCCAGGGAAGAGGCATCCATGGCCTCCCTGGGCAGCTTGTTCCAGAGTTTCACCATCCAAGGGTGGTGTTGAGGCCTTGAGGTGAAAGAACTTCTGAAGAAATTCTTTCTAAAATCCAGCCTACCTCTGCTGTACTTCAGCTTCAAAACATTGCCCTTTATGAAAAGTCCCTCTGCAGGCTTCCTGTAGGATCCCTTCAGCTATTGAAAGGCAGCTCTAAGCTCTCTAAGGTCCCCCTGGCATCTTCTCCAGGCTGAACAACCTATCAGCCTATCTCCGTAGCAGAGGTGCTCCAGCCCTTGGATCATCTTTGTGGCCTCCTCTGGGCTGTCTCCAACAGCTCTGTGTCCTTATGCTGGGAAGACCACAGCAGGAGGCACTGATGACAGTGCTGCTGTGTTGGTAGCCCAGGTGAGGAGCAGTGATAGGCCCTGCAGCATGCAGGACAGGTGGAAAATCTAGAGAAGATATTGTTCTGAGAGAACCTGCTATGTTTGAAAGGAAGCTCTTGGAAAAGCCTTCCATGGAGTTGACACAAGAGACTTCAGCACCACTAAGTTCCATTATGAAATCCCCAGCGATGTAAGCCAGATGCTGTCAGGTTTGATACGCCCCAAATTTGACCTAGTTAGCCATTTGGTTGTTAGTTTCCTCAAAGCCTGTGCAGCTTGGCTGGGTTCAGGATATGGATGCTAATTGAAGGCCTAACCTACAGGTGCTAAAGAATCCTTGCAAGGGGAGGTCTGTCCTATTAGGAATGCAAGTCAAGGCTCAGGGTCATCAGCTCGGATAGTGGGGGTGCGAATAGAAATCCCTTCTACAGCTCTTTGCACATCACCATTTTATTTCCAGGAGCAAAATTCAAATCCAGAATAAATCAATGCAATCTAATAGACATTTGCCAAGTGAAGCTGCTCCAGCTTCAGTCCATTGAGCAGGGAAAGAACATTTCCTTAAGCTTTTAAAAAGCTGACACCATCTAATGCAAAGCCTGAAGTGGTTTACTCTACCCCCCAGTAACAACTGTACTCCTCTGCAAATGACAGGTGAAATTGTGCCTAGACCAACCATCCAACATCCAGGCTGCTCCTTTGGAGGTGGCTGCTGTTGTGTGTGACTTGCTACAGGTTTGTCTTGCTCATTTCTTATGTCTGTGTGTCCCCATCCTAGGAGCATAGGAGCATCTCAGAGAATCCCAGAATGGCTCAGCTTGGAAGAGACCTCAGAGATCATCTACTCTAACCTGCCTGCCATGGGCAGGGACACCTCTCAACTAGATTCAGCAGTCTCATCACCCTCATAGCATCATAGAATCATAGAATGGTTTAGGTTGGAAAGGACCTCAAGGCTCAGCCAGTTCCAAACCCCTGCCATAGGCAGGGACACCTCCCACAAGAACAGGTTGCTCAAGGCCTCATCCAACCTGGCCCTGAACACCTCCAGGGAGGTTGTGGAGGACAGATCACATTCTGTGCTTCTGTCCTCCACAACCTCCCTGAGCAACCTGTGCCAGTGTCTCAGCACTCTCACTGCAAAGAACCCTTTCCTAACATCTAGTTTAAATCTCCCCTCAGCCAGTTTAAACCCATTCCTCCTCCTCCTGTCATTACAAGACCTTGTAAGTAGTCCCTCCCCATGCTGAAGAACTTCCTAAGATCCAGCCTAAACTTCCTCTCCCTCAGATTCAAACTATTCCTCCTTGTTCTGTCATCAGACAACCTCATGCAAACTCCCTCTGCAGCCTTCCTGTAGGATCCCTTCAGCTATTGGAAGGCATCTCTGAGGTCTCCCTGGAATTGTGTCTTATTTAGGCTGAACAAGCTCAGCTCCCTCAGCCTGTCCTCACAGCAAAGGTACTCCAGCCCTTGGACCTATTCTAGTGGGAAGTGTCACTGCTTGTGGCAGGGGTTTAGAACTGGATGATCTTTGAGGTCCCTTCTAACCTAAGCCATTCTATGATTCTATGGTTCTATCACCTTTGTGGCCCTCCTCCTCCACCCACATGACAAGAGGGCATCTACACCTTGGGCCAGATGCCTTAATGCAAACACTTTATCTCTTCTGCCCTTGCCCTGCAATCCCCTCACCAAAACGAAACGAGATAAAAAGCGCTGCACAGCCTCCGAGTTTCCTGGCTTTGAGCTCCTTATGCCACAGCCTTTGTGTTAGTTCTGCACAGCTATTTTTACATGAGGGATAATATCCTGAATTGCTGCTGTCACAGGCACTTCAGAATCCCACCTCACCGTCCTCGAGTCATCTGGCAACCTGATAGCGCTTCCTGCTCCTTCCCTCACACGAGCACCGCAAAGAGCCGTGCTAGAAGTTTCACATCTGAAAAAGCAGATGATTTGGCAACACCTTCCTATAGATGCTTCTTTTTCTTTCCTTTTTCTTTTTCCTTCCTTTTTTTTTTTTTTTTTTTTTTTTAAGCCAGGAATGTGCCTGTCTTTGAGTAAACTTTTTCTTTCCAACTGTTCTTTTTTGTCAGCTTGCCAGCCCGACTTCTAGTATTGTTCTGTGGAGATTGCTCTAAGGAAAAAATGAAAGAGAAGAGAAAGGTAGAGAAGTAGGGGAAAGGGAAGGAGGGTTCAGAGGGCATTTAAAGCCTGGGGAGCCGAGCATGGGAAGGGAGATAGGCTTAGGAAACAGGGAATAAAATGGTGGAATGAGAGATAAAACAAGAACATAGAGGATAAGGGATTAGGGAGATAAGGAGTTCAAGAGATGAAATGTGAATAAAGGAAAACAAGAAAAATAAGGATGAAAGGAAAGAAGTGACAGGAGTAAGACGTAAACAATTAGCCAGGAAAATATTCTGTTTATTTTAGTGAAAGAAAATTATAGTGTCTTTATTATTCTCTGCTTTACTAGTTCAGAGGAATGTTTCAAACTGAGAGCTGACATTTGGGTAGCATTACTGAACAATGATAAATGTAAGCCTTCCAGTTGTTGAATAAACCGGTTCTGAATTTGGTTAATTAATATGTCATTCAGGCAACTAAAATTTGGATAAGGAAACAAAGCAGTAAAAAAACAATCTTCACAGCTGCAATACAAAGTGCAGAGATGGAGGAACTCTTCCCAGTGTTTGCAGTTACGTCCATCAGCTCAGCACTAATCGCTGCGGCGCAGAGGGACCACAGCTCGTTGATGCTCTTCTGCAGATTAAGACCGGAGCTCAGAAGGGCAAAAATACTTCAAATCAGTGCTGGGTTCAAGTTCCAGCACTGACCAGTAGAATAAGCTGCTCAGGATGATGGTTTGTGAGAGTGTTTTGTGGTGCTTTTCTTCTCTCATCTAGATATTTATAAAGGTCTCAACTTGTGCCTAATTTGCCTGAGCTTTTCACAGAATCACAGAACTAACCAGGTTGAAAAAGACCTCTAAGATCATTAAGTCCAACCTATCACCTAACCCTTCCAATTAACCAAACCATGGCACTAAGTGCCTCAACCAGCCTCCTTTTAAACACCTCCAGGGATGGTGACTCCACCACTTCCCCAGGCAGCCCATTCCAATGCCAATCACTCTTTCCATGAAAAATTTCTTCCTAATGTCCAGCTTAAACCTGCCATGGTGCAGTTTGACACTGTGTCCCCTTCTTCTGTTGCTGCTTGCCTGGCAGAAGAGCCCAACCCCACCTGGCTACAACCTCCTTTCAGGTAGCTGTAGACATCAATGAGCTCTGCAGTGAGCCTCCTCTTCTGCAGATTGTGCACCCCCAGCTCCCTCAGCCTCTCCAGATAAAGTCAAGGTATTACACATCCCTTTTGCTCATGTGATGGGACAATCCCTCGCAAGATTTCTTCCTCCAGAGCCTCCACAGAGAAGAAGAGAAAATGAAGTCCCTAACAAGTGCTGGTCCCAGTTCTGATGCCATTCAGTCCTGTTAATTCTGGCAGAGGGACAGAATTCTTACGTTGTTTAAATGTCTTGGTCGAATACAAAGCATGAATGAACAGATGGAAAACTTGATTTGCTTGAAAGCACAAAAATCATAGAATCAACCAGGTTGGAAGAGACCTCCAAGCTCATCCAGCCCAACCTAGCACCCAACCCTAGCCAGTCAACTAGGCCATGGCACTAAGTGCCTCATTCAGGCTTTTCCACTTTGAAACAACCCTAAAACACCCCCTTGCATCCAACCCTGTGCACCCAAACTGGGCAGCCTAAAACACTTAAGAACTGTAGTAAGTAGCTGTTGAATCTCCTTCTCTGGAGACTTTCCAAACCCAGCTGGATGCATTCACAGGACCACAGGATCACAGGGTATTAGGGGTTGGAAGGGACCCAAGGAGACCACCGAGTCCAACCCCCCTGCCAGAGCAGGACAATGCTATCTAACACAGATCATAGAGGAACACATCCAGACAGGCCTTGAAAGTCTCCAGAGGAGGAGACTTCATGACCTATCTGAGAAGACTATTCCAGTGCTCTGGGACCCTTCCAGTCAATAAGTTCCCCCTTGTGTTGAGGCAGAACCTCTTTTGCTGCAACTTACACTCATTGCTCCTTGTCCTGTGTGACCTGCCCTGGGTGATCCTGCTCTGGCAGGGAGGTTGGACTGGATGATCTCTGGAGGTCCCTTCCAACCCCTACCATTCTGTGACTTAGAAAGAGAGCCAAGCCCTAGGTCCTCTGCTGAAGTATTTGAGGTGTTGTGATCAGTAACCACCGGTAACAAACAGCGATTTAAACATCCTCAATTACAGTCTGCAAAGTCTCAGCTTGCCAAATGCTTGAATGCAGAAGGATGTGAAAGACAAGCCTGCCTTCATTCTAATTCAACCCAGATTCTGGGATTATCTGTTAAAAATAGGACATTTTCTCCTCTCTAATAATAATAATTTTCCACAGACAGCTGTTGATGTGCCCATAGGTTCACAATAGCTCTTTTTGCAGTGGATGGCAGTAATGATTTCTTCAGCCCTGTCTCTGAATTCAGAGCTGCACCAGCCCTGTACCAGCTATTCACAGGGAACAGTCTTCAGTGAGTTTTGGCTTTTGTTCTGCCTCCAAATCGTCACAAACCTTGCAGGCAGACATTTGGTGTAAACAAACTTTGCCCTGTGGTGTGCTTCACCACATGATTTTGCTGCAGTGGACAGCAATGTGCCCTTGTGGCCAAGAAGGCCAAGGGGGTCCTGAGGTGTGTTAGGAAGTGTGTCCAGCACATCAAGGGAGGTTCTCTGCCCTGGTGGGGCCTCCTCTTGAGTACTGCCTGCAGTTTTCAAATCCCCAGGTTAAGAGGGCAGGCATCTGCCAGAGAGGGTCCAGTGGAGGGCAATGAGGATGCTGAGGGGACTGGAGCACTGTCTGATGAGGAGAGGCTGAGGGACCTGGGGCTGCTTAGTCTGGAGAAGAGAAGACTGAGAGGGGATTTAATCAATGTCTATAAATCTCTGAGGGATGGGGGTCAGATGGAGTGGGACAGGCTCTGCTCACTGCTCCCTGGCATAGGACAAGCAGCAATGGATGGAAGTTGCAGCACAGGAGGTTCCAGCTCAACACAAGGGGCAACTTCTTGTCTGGAGGGATCCCAGAGCACTGGCACAGGCTGCCCAGAGAGGTTGTGAAGTCTCCTTCTCTGGAGGCTTTCAAGGCCCATCTGGACCTGAGCGAGATTGTATGGTCCTGCTCTGGCAGGGGGGTTGCACTCAATGATCTCTTTGGGTCCCTTCCAACCCCTGACATCCTGTGAGCCTGGGGTTATCCTTTATAACCATTGCAGCACTGCTCACCTTGGTCAGCCAGGGCTCTTTGTTCTGGGAAAGCAGCAATGCCCAAGAGGAGACCCACACCGTGGAGCCACGATGGTCTGGTGGATAAGGTGTGTGCAGTAAAATTGGGAGGAGCAAGATCACAAGAGTTTTGCAGTCTTGTTTTTAGGACTATTTTGATACTTCCTTTCCAGTTCCCTTGACTCAGGCCTCGCTTGTAACATCGCTACGAGAACAAAGAGGCCACTTGAACATTATAGGCTGAGGTCAAATTGAAAATTAATGATCTCTTATCACATCCAGACAAAGCTCCAGCTGCAAAGGGTGGGGCAGGCTGCTTTTCTGGCTTATTTAATTGCCACTGAATCAGGGCTCTAAACAGGTCTTGCTTAGTCAGAGGTGCAGAAGATGAGCTCAGATGCCATTTTCTGAGTCCTTTAGCCATGCCCACGCCAGAGCCCGTCCTGGCAGTGCTCTCTGTGGCTGATGTCTTCAGGCGAGAGCAAACGGAGTGCAAGCTTAATATCTTAATGAAACAAATGTCAGGCATTTGTTTTCTATGAATAAAACATCTTTGGCATAAACCTCAGTGAAAAACAAATTCCAAAAAGGTTGTAAATCAGAATTCGGCTTTCAGTGCACTTCAGATGTGTGTGTGTGAGGAGCCAGCTCTGTCTGAACTAAACCGCTTGGCAAGGTCCTGCCAGTGCCAGAGAAAATGGATGTAACGTGCACATATGCCCAAGGAGTGACTCAAGAGTGATGTACAAAGCCTCCCTGTAGCTAGGCCAAAAGAAATACCTGGGAGTCAGCAAATAAGATCTGTCTGAGGATCATGGAGTCATAGACTGGCTTAGGTTGGAAGGGACCTCAAGGATCAGCCACTTCCAACCCCCTGCCACAGGCAGCAACACCTCCCACTAGAACAGGTTGCCCAAGGGCTCATCCGACCTGGCCTTGAACACCTCCAGGGAGGTTGTGGAGGACAGAAGCACAGAATGTGCTCAAAGATCACATTCTGTGCTTCTGTCCTCCACAACCTCCCTGGGCAACCTGTGCCAGTGTCTCACCACCCTCACTGCAAAGAACTCTTTCCTGACATCTAGTTTGAATCTCTCCTCTTGCAGTTCAAACCCATTCCTCCTTGTTCTGTCATTACAAGACCTTGTCAATAGTCCCTCCCCAGCCCTCCTGTAGCCCCCTTCAGATACTGGAAGGCCACTTCAAGGTCTTCGTGAAGCCTTCTCTTCTCCAGGCTGCAGAGCCCCAGCTCTTGTAGCCTGTGCTCATAGCAGAGCTGCTGCAGCCCTCTGAGGAAAAGAGAAGGGAAGGGAAGGGAAGGGAAGGGAAGGGAAGGGAAGGGAAGGGAAGGGAAGGGAAGGGAAGGGAAGGGAAGGGAAGGGAAGGGAAGGGAAGGGAAGGGAAGGGAAGGGAAGGGAAGGGAAGGGAAGGGAAGGGAAGGGAAGGGAAGAGAGGAGAGAGGAGAGAGGAGAGAGGAGAGAGGAGAGAGGAGAGAGGAGAGAGGAGAGAGGAGAGAGGAGAGAGGAGAGAGGAGAGAGGAGAGAGGAGAGAGGAGAGAGGAGAGAGGAGAGAGGAGAGAGGAGAGAGGAGAGAGGAGAGAAGAGAGAAGAGAGAAGAGAGAAGAGAGAAAAGAGAGAAGAGAGAAGAGAGAAGAGGAAAGGGGAGAGGAGAGATTAAAAAGGAGATTTAAACTGGATGTTAGGAAAGGCTCTTTCTAGTGAGGGTGGTGAGACACTGGCACAGGTTGCCCAGGGAGGTTGTGGAGGACAGAAGCACAGAATGTGATCAAAGATCTATTTGTGAAGCTAGTGCTCAAATGCCTAGCAAAGTAATACCTCAGAGTGCTTTGGGTTGGAAGAGAACTTTGAATGTGACTTAGTCCAGCACCCTTGCAGTGAGCAGGGACATCACAGCAAGAGTGATTGGCATTGGAATGGACTGCCTGGGCAGGTGGTGGAGTCACCGTCCCTGAAGGTCTTTAAGAGGAGGGTGGATGAGGCACTTAGTGCCATGGGTTGGTTAATTAGAAGAGTTAGGTGATAGGTTGGACTGGATGATCTCGAAAGCCTTTTCCAGGCTTGTTAATCCTGTGTTCAACCAGAGCAGAGTGCTCAGAGCCCCATCCAACCTGACCTGCAGTGTGTCCAGGAATGGGGCTTCTGCCTGTGCCAGCGTCTCCACACCCTCAATGTAAAACACTTCTTCCTTCTCTCTAGTCTAAAGCTCTTTTCTTTTAAAACCATCACCTGTCACTCCAGGCCCTACTAAAAAGTTTATCCTCCTCTTACTTAGAAGCCTCCTTCCAGCCCTGGAAGGCCTCACCTTTACCTCTGCCATTAGCAGGATCTGGTTTACTGTTAACAGTCTGAAAACGTCACCTGGGGTCAGCTCCTGTTAGGCAGTCTGCCCCTGGGGGGGATTTGCTGGGGAAACCTGCCCTTTGGAAGCCTTCCAGAAGAGAAGAACATATTTTCCCAAAGACATTGATGGGTCCTTGTTGTTCATTTGCTGGAAAGAAGACCAGCTCTGTCAGGTGGAGTGATTGAGGCTTCTTGGAAAACTCTGATGAGGAGGCTTGCGACGAGGAGACAAAAATGATGGAGGCCCTTGCCAGAATAGATCAGATACAGCTCTCTTGGTCACCATGGTGAAGTGGGAATCCAGCTCAAACGGAGCAGCAGACTGTCTCCTCCTATGTAGACCTTGATGCTCCAGTTCATCCCACTGAAGGGCAGCTGTGAGACAGGGCTGAGCACCACTCCTGCGCCATTACGTAGTAGGCTGCGGCGTTGACAAATGTTTTCAATTTCCTTGCGAAGTGCCACTCAGATCTGACTTTCTCTTCTTCCTCCCTTCTGCTACCCCAGTGTAAACAGAGCAGGGTCATAGAGAACCACTTTTCCTCGCTCCAAAATGGTGTTGCTGGGGATCTGAGGATGACTAATCTCTCCTGTTTACAGTCTGCTAGCTGTTTGAATCCTAACATAATTTAGATGACAGGGTTCAGGAGACTAGAGAATTAGATGTTGCCAAGCTACTAAAGAAAATAAAACACTTCTCATGAGGTGTTTGGCAATCTCCCTCACTGCCTGTACCATTGCAGCCTGTAGTTTTGCTACTCTGCTCTTCCCTCTGTACTTGCAAGAAACACTCAATATACCTTACCCTTTAGAGATCCAAGGATGATTCCCAGGATGCCCATGAGAAGATGAGGAAGAGCTAGGGAGCAGAGTTTGTAATTCAGTCACATTCTGGATGGAATAGCCTTTACACAGCTCTGTGGGAAACTCCCATACCAACAACAATTCCCCCTACATTAGACAGTTTCCAAGTCCAGCTTGGCAGGGTGCTCTGCCATCTCAGTTAAACTATCTACTTTGTAAAAGGTTGGATCAGATGATTCTTGAGGTCCCTTTCAACCTGGTAATCTATGAGACAATTCCCATTTGGTCATCTATTCTATTCTATTCTATTCTATTCTATTCTATTCTATTCTATTCTATTCTATTCTATTCTATTCTATTCTATCTAATTATGCTCCTCTCCTCTCCTCTCTCCCTTCTCCATACCTGTGACCTACATATAACCCTTCTATCTTAGACACACACCGATTCCTCAGCTGTTATGTTCACTCACTGCCTTCCTAACTCTCCAGCACTCAAATTATCTCCTGCAGTTCGTCACCATGAGGGTGAGCAGGTCTCCTAGATAAGCTATGGAGGCTCCAAACCTGAAAGTGTTTGAAGCCAGATTAGGTGGGGGCTTAAACAGTCTGGTCTAGGAGGAGGTGTTCCTGCCTATGGTAGGAGGGCTGGAACTAGATGACCTCTAAGGCCCTTTCCCATCCAAACCAGCCTCTGATTCTATTTCAGCCTGTATTTGGACCCATGAAATAAATCAGAAGAAGCACAATTCTGGAAGCCTTTTTGCTCACAAGGTACATGTAGGCATAAAATGGTTATCTGCCTGGGAAGCAAAGCTGAAAAAGCTGTATCAGAAATGAAGTGTAAATTTTTTACCAGTGCTCATAATTCAGCTGCTAGAACAATTTAACATTTGGATACTACACATGGGATGTGGGTTCATTTTTGTCACTTGGAGTCTTTGAAACTGGAAGACTTCCTAGAAGATATCTTCTAGCTCAACCACAAGTGACTGAGCTGCAAACTCAATAACTCAAAACTGAGGTAGACTGTGTAAATGTCTGATGTGCCTCACAGGATGGTGGGCTGGAGAACTGTGATGGCCTAAAAAAAAACACCTCTGAAAACACTTTGGCTTTTCTGCTTGGTATTTCAAAAGCAGCTGTCACAGCCCAATCAATGAGGATGAGATGAGAAAAGGTGCAGCAAATTAAACTGCAGCCAGTGAAAAATGGAGGGTGGGAGATGTACAGAGCCTAGAGAAGGTGAAGTGAACCACAGCAGTTAAACAGAATGGCTCTAATAAACAAACCACATTCCAAATGTGGAATTCTTATTCCTGAAGTCACAATTCTAAACTCTTCTTTTCTACTCTAGTTCTTAACTCTAACATTTATATTTTGGGTACAACAGCCCTGAAGGTGTTCAAGCAAAGCCTGGCTGAGGCACTCTGGAACATGTCCAGAGAAGGGCCACAAGGATGATCAGAGGGCTGGAACTGCTCTGCTATGAAGACAGTCTGAGGGAGTTGGGGTTGTTCAGTTTACAGAAGAGAAGGCTCCAAGGAGATCTTATTGTGGCCTTCCAGTATCTGAAGTGGGCCTACAGGAAAGCTGGGGAGAGACTGTTTAGGGTGTTGGGTAGTGGTAGAACCATAGAATCATAGAATCAACCAGGTTGGAAGAGACCTCCAGGATAATCCAGCCCAACCTAGCACCCAGCCCTGTCCAATCAACCAGACCATGGCACTAAGTGCCCCAGCCAGGCTTGGCTTCAACACCCGCAGGAACAGCGACTCCACCACCTCCCTGGGCAGCTCATTCCAATGCCAATCACTCTCTCTGACAACAACTTCCTCCTAACATCCAGCCTAGACCTCCCCTGGCACAACTTGAGACTCTGTCCCCTTCTTCTGTTGCTGCTTGCCTGACAGCAGAGCCCAACCCCACCTGGCTACAGCCTCCCTTCAGGTAGCTGCAAACAGCAATGAGGTCTGCCCTGAGCCTCCTCTTCTGCAGGCTGCACACCCCCAGCTCCCTCAGCCTCTCCTCAGAGGGCAGGGGAAAAGGGCTGGGAGGGGAATGGATTCAGGATAGAGAAGGGGAGCTTTAGATTAGACCTTAGAGAGAAGTTGTTCACCATGATGGGGGTGAGACACTGGAACAGGTTGTCCAGGGTGGATGCCCCATACTTGGGAGATTTTAAGGCCAGGCTGGATGTGGCTCTGGGCAACCTGATCTAGTGTGAGGGTGGCAGGGAGGGTTGGAACTGCATGATCCTTGAGGTCCCTTCCAGCCCTGACAATTCTGTGATTAAGTAGTATATTTCTTCAGAATTCTGGCACTATTACTCATTTTCAGCTGGTAAGATTTGACAAGAATAGCAGCCTTCAGCTGTCCCAGCCTAGCAGGGGTGAGGGAAAGCAGGGTTTGAAAGCAAAACCCGAGGTGGCTTTCAAGGTTGTGCCCTTTTGGAGCTCCTTGCTGTGAGTTTTACCTAACGGCAGCTGTGGATGAGCAGATGATCTTTTGAGTCATTTCTCCACGTGGCTGTTTGTGGAACAAGACCTTTCCTAATACTCATCTTCTGATCTGGTGTTGGTTTTCCTTTGCACAGTGAACAGAAGGGTGTTTTGTACACGATGACATTAGCAGCACAGAATTCATTAGCAGGTGAGGTGGAAGCAGGTCCACATCTTGCTGCAGGATCTAGAGCGAGGATGCAATGGATTTCAGTTTGCAAAGCAACTTCAGCCACACTGTGGTGTTTGAAAGCTAAACCAGGGCTCTTCTCATCTCCATCTGTGCATGGGAATGAAAAGGCAGGCAAATCTGCCTCTCTAGCTAACTAGTCCAACTGCTGTCTAGTGGTATTGTTATTAGTAATCGGAAACCTCGCTGCAGTTGGAATCAACAAGATGCTGACTGCGGTGGTTTGGGCTGAGTTCACAGAGCTGTTCTGACAGGTAGTGTTGGAAGCAGGGGTGGGCGGATTCTGATAACAAGAGATGCTTGTGAAATTAATAAAGCATCACTTCATCTAGACACTCAAGCTGAGAAAAGTCAAGCATCTGCCCTTAGCACCCTTCTGTGGCAACGACACGCAGACATGGGCTTATGTCTGAAAGGAGGAAAAAACCATTAAGGGGGAAAGGAAAATGTTTGTTGTGGAAAATACCATGGTGAGACACTGAGGCAAAGAGGTGACAGAGCACTGGAACTGGCTGCCCACAGAGGTTGTGCAGGCTCATTCTTTGGAAACATTCAAAACCCACCTGGATGGTTCCTGTGTAACCTGCCCTAGGTGATCTTGCCCTGGCTTGGGCTGGATGAGCTTTCAGGGTCCCTTCCAGCTCCTACCATGCTGTGATTCTGTGTGAAAGAAATGCCTTCATTCACAGTATGGTGACTTGGTTACATCCAACAGAAGCATCCTCTCTGCACATTGGTCACACACTCCCCATCCCTGCCTGACATCTGCAACTGCCTCATTGCTTGTTGTCCTCATTGCTGAATTTCAGGAATTATCCATGTGACTTCTGTTGCTAAGAGAAGATCTTGCTAAGCTGGCTAAGATGACTGGCAATTGCTTCCATACTATTTTTTGCCCTCTCTCTGGTCTTAATACTGATACTGCATCTTAACAAGGCTAGAGCCTCTCTTCTACCCATCCTCTCATCCAGTAGGGATGGAACACCTCTTCCATGAGGAATTTTAGGCTGAGGAAGCTCAGATAGGCTGAGGGAGCTGGAGTTGTCCAGCCTGGAGAAGAGAAGACTCTAGGGGGACTTTAGAGCTGCCTGCCAGTACCTGAAGGTATCCTACAGGAAGGCTGCAGAGGGACTTTCCCTGAGGGTGTCTAGAGACAGGAGAAGGGGGAATGGTTTGAAGCTGAAGGAGAGCAGGGTTAGACTGGAGCTGAGGAAGAAGTTCTCCAGCACGAGGGTGTTGAGACTCTGGAACAGGCTGCCCAGGGAGGCTGTGGATGCCTCCTCCCTGAGCATGTTCAAGACCAGGTTGGATGAGGCCTTGAGCAGCTGAGTCTAGCTGAGAGATGTCTCTGCCCATGGTGGGGAGGTTGGAGCAGATGAGCTCTGAGGTCCCTCCCAACCTAAGCCATTCTAGGTTTCTGTACTTCTTGGCCTTGTTCTTACCAGAGTTCCTTTTGCCTTATTTTCTGCTGTGGCACAGAGATTGTATGTGCCATAGTCAGCTCCTGAGCAGTGGCTTTTAGTCTGGCAGAAGATACAGTTCCCTTTTCTCTTCTTTGTTCTCTGCCAGGAAAAGGTAAACACTGATGACTGTAACTTCTTCCAGCAGTCTTTTACTGCAGTTCTAGCACACTTTGGTCAGACAATGAGAATAATCACCTTTCACTCTGTCACATGAGCTGCAGACAGTCTTTCGTGTCAGCCATCATCACACAGGGATAACTGGCAATTAGGTTCCAAGTCTGATCTAACTCGTTGTCTATGCTTAGACTGTGTTTGGGCTAAACTCTAGCAGTTGCTCTGTCATCCATTAATCACCTTCCACAGCAGAGAAGGAATTAGAGAAGGGGGAGAAGAACCTGTGGTTTAAAATGAAAACAGGTGGAATGAAACAACTAAACTCATGCCAATATAAAGGAAGGCAGTCCACAGGAGCAGTGGAGCAGAGGCAAGCAAGAAGAGCAGCCCAAGCAGGAAACTCCTCATCCTCAGCAAACTGCTCTTTATATTGAGGGCGCCATTTGTGCTCAGCTGCCCTGCCTCACTGCAAGCTGCTAATAGCCTGCAGACCATGGCTGCCCTATGGTTCTGTCATAGAGAATGTTAGAGGCTGGAGGAGACATGGAAAGGTCATCTGGTGCAGCCCCCTTGCCAGAGCAGGATCACCCAGAGCAGATCACACAGGAGCACATCCAGATGGTTCTTGAATATCTTCAGAGAGGGAGGCTCCACAACCCCCCTGGGCAGCCTGTGCCAGTGCTCTGTCACCCTCACAAGGAAAAAAAATCTTCCTCAGGTTCACATGGAACCTTCTGTGCCTCAATTTCCACCCACTGCCCCTTGTCCTGGCACTGGGCATCATCCAGCAGAGCCTGGCTCCAGCCCCCTGGCACTCACCCCTTACAGATTTGTAAACAGCCAAAGCAGTTGCAGGGTCTCCTCTGAAGACATTCAGACCCCACCTGGATGTGTTTCTGTGTGACTGCTCTAGGTGATCCTGCTGTGGTGGGGAGGTTGGACTGGATAAGCTTTCGAGGTCCCTTCCAGCCCCTGCATTCTGTGATTCTGTCTCTTATGATCTGCATTAAACTATGGCAGGGAAATCCTTCCCAGGACTGCAGTGTTTATCCAAGTCTTCTCTTCCTTGTGCCTGCAATCCTGCACATTCAGCTCCATGTGAGTGAAGATTCCTGATTTTTAAAGGATTTCTTTCTTTAAACTGACTCTTTGCTCTTGAAGCCTGGCCTCACGTTTAGTTCCTCAGCAGCTGAAAAAGCAGCCAGGTTGGAAGGAAATTAATGTGGAAGCCAGGAGTAATTAAAACTCAGAGCTGTCTGGACACTTCTGAAGAGTGCAGATGACTACCTGTGTCCACATATGCAGTGCATTTGTCTAAGCTACTGGTGTGTGAAGAGCAAGGAACGGAACAAAAGCTGCTCTTGCTGCCATAACTGCAGCAGATGCTGCTTGATGCCTGCTACGCTGCAGAAATCTGCTCTTGTGCTCTTACAGCAGCCGTGCCAGCCCTTGCTCTCCTAAGCTTTGTGCCCCTGATTTCACACCTCTGACCTGCCCTTTCCTCTGCCATCCTATAGCAAATGCATAAAGAGATGAGTAGATGATGGTATAAGACTCCCAAGTTATTTAGCAGAGAGAACGATGAAGCTGGTGAGGGGCCGGGGGCACAGCCCTGTGAGGAGAGGCTGAGGGAGCTGGGGGTGTGCAGCCTGCAGCAGAGAAGAAGATGCAACCTGGCCTAGTGGAAGGTGTCCCTGCCCATGGCAGTGGGGTTGGAACTAGGGAATCTTTAATGTCCCTTGCAACCCAAACCATTTTCTGATCTCTGTGGTTTGTCCTGCTGCAGCTAGATGTGAAGCTGTCACCAAGTGCCACAAAGCCCTTCAGCACCTTCCAAGTCTCACTTCAGAGGCATCAGCTTTTAAGTAAAATGACTCCGTTTAAGCACAGAGTCTGGACAGACACATAAAGCACTTTGGGCTGGAATCCCATGCATCTCCTGCTGTGACTCAGTTGCCCTATATTTGCTGCCTTTATTTTGTCAGAAAAAGGGAAAAAAGGAGGGGGGGAAAATATCATCACATTGCAGACCAGCTCACTGCTAATTGCAGTCTCTGAAGGAAATGAAGACTCTCTAATATACCATTATTGTCTCTACAATTTGTGTTATGCACCTGGATATGTTTCCCTAATTAATAGTTCCTTTAGTGTCCAGATTAAAAATAGCTATTAAGAGCTCTGGGTAGATGATACAGCAGCAGGAAATAGCATCACACCTGTCTCCCTGTTGCAGCTTCCCAAGTGTAAGCAGGAGTCAGAAAATTCCCTCCTCATTAAATAAAAACACTGATGGATAGCACATCGCTTGGCATCTCCAAAGTGATGCACCTAAGACATACCATCTGCTACCAACTTGCAAAAAGCATAGCCTGAGAAAAGTGGGACATCAAGGTGGAGCTTAATTTTCTTTAGTCAGTTTTCTATCTATCCTGGAGGCCAGTGTGGATGATGCAGGCATGGCTTACAGTGCCCGAGACTGGTGGCACAGGGGTTGGTGAGTCTCCTTCTCTGGAGGCTTTCAGAACTTGCCTGGATGTGATCCTCTGGGACCTGCCCTGGTTGATCTTGCTCTGGCAGGGGAGTTTGACTCGGTGGTCTACTGCTCAGACCACACCTTGAGTGCTGTGTCCAGTTCTGGGCTCCTCATTCAAGAGAGATGTCGAGGTGCTGGAAGGTGTCCAGAGGAGGGCAACAAGGCTGGTGAGGGGCCTGGAGCACAGCCCTGTGAGGAGAGGCTGAGGGAGCTGGGGGTGTGCAGCCTGCAGAAGAGGAGGCTCAGGGCAGAGCTCATTGCTGGCTACAACTACCTGAAGGGAGGCTGTAGCCAGGTGGGGTTGGGCTCTTCTCCCAGACAACCAGCAATAGAACAAGAGGACACAGCCTCAAGTTGTGGCAGGGGAGGTCTAGGCTGGATGTTAGGAGGAAGTTGTTGTCAGAGAGAGTGATTGGCATTGGAATGGGCTGCCCAGGGAGGTGGTGGAGTTGACATCCCTGGAGGTGTTGAAGCCAAGCCTGGCTGGGGCACTTAGTGCCATGATTCTATGATCTGGTTGACTGAACAGGGCTGGGTGCTAGGTTGGGCTGGCTGAGCTTGGAGGTCTCTTCCAACCTGCTTGATTCTATGATTCTGTGATTCCAGCCCCTGACGTTCTGTGATGCCATAAGTGTCAGGGAACAGGGCTTTGAACACTGCAGCTCCCTGCCCCCGAGGCAGACACGTTTGCAGTAACCAGGAGGATATTACTTTTGAAGGTAGCACCCCTGGCCTGGTGAGTGCTCTTAGCACTGAGCTGCAGAGCTGGATTTCCTTTTGCCTTTTCTTTGCCTGGTCACAGAGGTTTTCTTGCAGTACTGCAAAGTCTGCAGATTCTGCCTGGGAGCTCAGCCTCTGCTCTGAGGGCTGGGAGCACTTGATGAAGGTGGGAGGTTGAAGCTTGAGATGAAGGTGACTGTAAATCCCAGATGTCCTACTTGCTAGAGAAGTAGGACAGAGAGAGCACCACTGAAATGAGCAGACACTCAACACCCTTCCTTTCTGTGCATCACCAGATTCAGACCTGGGTTTCAGGCTGAGAAACAGCCTGAGAAATTAAAGTGTGTAAAAAAAGATGACTTTCCAGCTGCATTTGCTATGGCTTTTTTTGGGCACCTTCCCTCAGCATTCTGAGTGCTGTGAGTCTCAGTCAGGTCTCTCAGAGCTGGAGGCAGAAAGATAGGAACATTCCCATCTGCTCAGAGCCAGCCTTAGTCTTTCAGACACCCAGCAGTCCAGCTGGAGACACTGCTCTGCTCAGGTTGCCAAACAAACAGACAATTGGATGAAGTCTGAGGGCAGAAGAAATGCCTCCACTTGGAGCAGCAAGGTCATCCTACTCCAGCAACATGATTTCCAACTCATAAACCAGGGATGCAGCAGCAGGTCTGGCAAGAGCAACCACCACCATTCAGCTCCAGGCATTGCTGCCTCCCTCCGTCCTGAGGGCCACCCAGCATCCTTCTCCCAAAGCCATTCGAGGAGAAGTCCTCTGGCATAAGGCTCAGACCTCTCCACGTTAGCATGGAGGTCTTCTCAGGAAAAGCATCTCACTGATGTGCTGGTGGTGGCAACACAGCTCCAGTACATGGCAAGCACTCACCAGGGCTCTTCAGAAGCTAAAGACAGTCCCAGTCCTTTCCACCTCTAAAGTCTTGTGAGCAAAAATGTCTCCACTACTTGGAGCAACCAAGTCCCTGAAGGTGCCACTATGAGGAGTGCTGAGGGTGTTAAGCCTGGAGAATAGGAGGCTCAGGGCAGACCTCATTGCTGGCTACAACTACCTGAAGGGAGGCTATAGCCAGGTGGGGTTGGGCTTTTCTGCCAGCAACCAGCCACAGAAGAAGGGGACACAGTCTCAAGTTGTGCCAGAGGAGGTCGAGGCTTGATGTTGTTAGGAAGTTGTTGGCAGAGAGAGTGATTGGCATTGGAATGGGCTGCCCAGGGAGGTGGTGGAGTCGCTGTCCCTGGAGGTGTTGAAGCAAAGCCTGGCTGGGGCACTTAGTGCCATGGTCTGGTTGACTGGCCAGGGCTGGGTGCTAGGTTGGGCTGGCTGAGCTTGGAGGTCTCTTCCAACCTGCTTGATTCTATGATTCTGGGCTCCCCAGTTCAAGAAAAGGCAAAGAACTGCTGAAGAGAGTCATGCAAGAGGTTACAAAGATGCTGAGGGGCCTGGAGCATCTCTGGGAGGGGGAAAGGTTGAGAGCCCTGAGGCTCTTGAGCCCGGAGGAGAGCAGCCTGAGAGGGGATCTGCTCAGTGCTGATCAACAGCTAAAGGAAGGAAGTCAAGAGAATGGAGCCAGACTCATGGAGCCCGTGAGAGGACAGGGGGCAGCAGGCACAGTGAAACCCAGGAGGTTCCATCTGAACATGAGGACAAACTTTATCTTAAGGGTGACAGAGCACTGAGGTAGGCTGTGGAGTCTGCCCCTCTAGAGAGATTCCAAAGTCACCTGGACACGGTCCTGTGCACCAGGCTAGGGGTGCCCCTGCTTTAGCAGGGAGCTTGGACTGGATGATCTCCAGAGGTCACTTCCAACCCCCACCACTCTGGGACTCTCTAATTCATGTGCACAAACACAGCAAATTCACTCCTTTCTCCTCCTGCTTTTCTGCCAGCCTAAGGCAAAGGCTGCTGTGGAGACCACCTGGGTTAAATTAGCACAATTAAAGAGTGTTAAGCAGTTGCAGGAGATCCCAAGCTGTTCTCTGCAATATGAAAGTCATAGTAGGTGGCTGTCAAATTACTGTCCAGGAGCAGGAGGATGACCTGTGGGAGAAGCATGGAGCCAAAACCCAGGTGCTACTGCCATGTGTGAAGCTCTCTCCCTGCACCTGGAGCAAGTGCCCATTAACATGCTGCCCCTTTGCCTCTTGCAGCTTTTAATTAAAGCTTCAGAGCAGTTTTCCACTTGCCTACCTCCAGGACATGGCATTGGTCTGCAGCAGCTGAAACCAGGGAAGTTCTGCAGTTTGCTATGCAAGGATGGATAGGAGCAACCAAGGGTAACAAAGCTGGTGAAAGGTCCAGGGAACAAGTCTTCTGAGGAGTGGCTTAGCCTGAGGAAGAGGAGGATGAGTAGAGACCTTCTCGCTCTCTACAGCTGCCTGAAAGGAGGTTGTAATGAGGTGGATGTTGGTCACTTCTCCCTAGTATGAGATAGAACAAGAGGAAATGGCCTCAAGTTGCACCAGAGGATGTTTAGGTTGGATATTAGGAAACAATTCTTTACAGCAAGAGTGGTCAGGCACTGGAACAGGCTGCTCAGGGACATGGTGGAATCATAGAATCACAGAATCAACCAGGTTGGAAGAGAGCTCCAAGCTCATCCAGCCCAAGCTAGCACCCAGCCCTGTCCAATCAGCCAGACCATGGCACTAAATGCCCCAGCCAGGCTTGGTTTCAACACCTCCAGGGATGGTGACTCCACCACCTCCACTCCAATCACTCTCTCTGCCAACAACTTCCTCCTAACATCCAGCCTATACCTGCCCTGGCACAGCTTGAGACTCTGTCCCCTTCTTCTGTTGCTGGGTGCCTTACAGCAGACCCCAACCCCACCTGGCTACAGCCTCCCTTCAGGCAGTTGTAGACAGCAATGAACTCTGCCCTGAGCCTCCTCTTCTGCAGGCTGCACACCCCCAGCTCCCTCAGCCTCTCCTCATAGAGCTGTGCTCCAGGCCCCTCAACAGATTGGACATTAGGACAAAGTTTTCCAGGGAGAGAGTCATCAGGCACTGGAATAAGCTGCCCAGGGAGGTGGTGGAGTCACCAACCCTGACTGTGTTTAAGGTTGGTTGGATGTGGTGCTTATGGCTATGGTTTAAGGTAAATCTTGTAGGTTAGGGTTCTAGGTTGGGCTTGGTGATCCTGAGGGGCTTTGCCAACCTGCATGTTTCTGTGGCTCTGTAAAACTCCATTTCTAGCACCTGAGAGTCAGAGGAGAAGCAGTGTGCAGGAAAGCATGCAAGAATGCTTAGTGGAGCAAAACAAGGGTGCTTCTCCATTTGCCTAACCCAGATTCTCTAGGTGATGATTTATTTTGTTGTATTTTTCTCCTGACTACCCCTTTAAGGAAGGCTTCAGAGACTTGTAATGAAATCACATTATTTATCAGTATTAAATATAGATAAACAAAAATGAGGAACAGTCTTAATTGCAACCCTCTGTGAAATCTGCCTAATCAGTTTTCATTTCCAGGAGGCTTTAACTGATGTTATTTAATTTATTATTTATCTGTTCTATTTTGCTGCTGCTTCTCAAGCCCCAGTGCTGGGCTCTGGGTGCTTTAGGGATGTTTGGTGAAAGGTTGGAATTGTCAGCCCAGCTTCAGGGGTCTGGTTAGTAGGTAGAGAGAGGTTCTCTTGCCCCTCTACTCTGCCCTGGTGAGGCCTCATCTGGAGTACTGTGTCCTCCCAGTTCAAGAAGGACAGGGAGCTGCTGGAGAGAGTCCAGCACAGAGGCACAGAAATGGTTAAGGAAGTTGAGCATCTTCATGATGAGGAGAGCCTGAGGAAGTTTGGGCTGTGCTGCTTGGAGAGGAGAAGACTGAGAGGTGACCTCGTCAGTGTTTATAAATATATAGGGGTGAGTGCCAGGAGGCTGGAGCCAGGCTCTGCTGGGTGACGCCCAGTGCCAGGATAAGGGGCAGTGGGTGGAAGCTGAGGCACAGGAGGTTCCATGTGAACCTGAGGAAGATTTTTTTCCCTATGAGGAAGACAGAGCCCTGGAACAGGCTGCCCAGGGGGGATGTGGAGTCTTCCTATCTGGAGATATTCAAGAACCATCTGGATGTGTTCCAGTGTGATCTGTTTTAGGTGATCTTGCTCAGGCAGGGGGGCTGCACCAGATGATCTTTCCATGTCCCTTCCAGCCCCTGACATTGATTCTGTGGTTCAGCTGAGCCACTGCTTTCCCCATGTTAGAGTTTACTGTGCTTTGGTAAGTTTAAATCTCAGACAAGGGTTCCCCCAGCCTCCGTAGTGACACTGATCTTGAATCCAGGCACATTGCAGGATGTCTCCTGACCACCAAAGTGTTCTTCCTCGTTGACCTGGTTTTACCTCCATCCCATGCCAACATCTTGCCATTTCACTTGGTTTCTTTAATTTAAAGGCATCAAAGCTGCTGAATCAGGAGGCTGAGGTTATAGCTGTTGAAGAAACAAATCCCACACTGTGACAAACTGTTTTTTGGGCAGATTTTCTTGTGTTCCTGCTTCTGAGTCATTGTCACACATTTTAAAGGCCAGAGGAACAGGCAAAGCTCTTGATGGTAAGAGCTGTGCCCTTTCTTGTGGTTTCTGCAGGCAGACAACTGGTGTCCTGTGTCTCTCCTGGTTGGCTCAGCTAATGCTGCTCAATTCACATTGCAGTACTTCCTGTGCCACTGGAGCCTGTGACATTGCCTACCAGAACTGGAGGCAAAGTGATTACATCTGAAACTTTCCATTGGAGTCTAATTAGCCCAACAGTGCTGCTCTTCTCTACTGAGGTGTAGCTCACTGGGGTTCACCTCTTGGTAGAGAGGAATGGGAGAATCTGGGGGAAGAAGTGAAATTCAAGAAGCAGATGAAAACTGGGTAGAATAGGCTGAACTTCTTGTGTCTAGCTGTTGTGTTGATTGGCCCTGTGCTTCTGCAGAAGTCTCCCTCCTTTAGAATCATAGAATCAAGCAGGTTGGAAGAGACCTCCAAGCTCATCCAGCTCAACCTAGCACCCAGCCCTAGCCAATCATCCAGACCATGGCACTAAGTGCCCCAGACAGGCTTTGCTTCAACACCTCCAGGGATGGCGACTCCACCACCTCCCTGGGCAGCCCATTCCAATGCCAATCACTCTCTCTGCCAACAACTTCCTCCTAACATCCAGCCTGGAGCACAGCCCTGTGAGGAGAGGCTGAGGGAGCTGGGGGTGTGCAGCCTGCAGCAGAGGAGGCTCAGGGCAGAGCTCATTGCTGCCTACAACTACCTGAAGGGAGGCTGTAGCCAGGTGGGGTTGGGCTCTGCTGCCAGGCAACCAGCAACAGAAGAAGGGGACACAGTGTCAAGTTGTGCCAGGGGAAGTACAGGCTGGATGTTAGGAGGAAGTTGTTGGCAGAGAGTGTGATTGGCATTGGAATGGGCTGCCCAGGGAGGTGGTGGAGTCACTGTGCCTGGAGGTGTTGAAGAAAGCCTGGATGGGGCACTTAGTGCCATGGTCTGATTGACTGGCCAGGGCTGGGTGCTAGGTTGGGCTGGCTGAGCTTGGAGGTCTCTTCCAACCTGTTTGATTCTGTGATTCTACAGAGAAGTTGGTCCCCATTTTGCAGGCTGTAGGGACTGAAGCCCAGGGTGATGAACTGATTTGCCTGAAGTCACAATGGGAGGTCCTAGCAGAAGCAGAGAGGGACCTCAGTGCTCCTCTCCATCCTGACACAGCAGCTTCACAATACTTGAGGAGTGATTAAAATGTTAAGCGAATTGGAAGGGAAAACTGTCCAGAGCTGGAGTCATCACTTGGTTTGTTGACTCAATGCTTTGACAAACACACAAATGCTGCAGCATTCCGAACACAAATGCAGCCAGTGGAGAATTCATAAGCCAAGGGTGGATCAAAGAGGAACCATCTCTGGTTTGTGTGTCTCTGGTCTCTTCCATCTCAGTGGTGACAGAGAGCATGGCTGTGCATACGTAGCTGCAACATGTGTTGGCTTCTGTGCGTGTCAGCTGGTTAGGCTCTGGGGCAGCCCTCCCACAGTGGTTATGCTGGGGTAGGGCAAGAAAGGACTCATGGGCTCTAAGATCTATTCCTTCTCAAGATGCGAGCAGGAGTGCCTGCTCTTGCCCTCTCCCACCCACCCTCAGCCTCCTTTCACACCTGGAGTTTCCAGGCCTTTCCTCACCCAAGGAGAGCACTGGGTGAGCAAATTGTGCAGTATGGAGGGCTCCAGCCGCAGATGTGGCCACCTGCTGCAAGTGCCTTTCTTCCCATGGGCTTGGAAAAGCTGCTTCGTGGTTTGAAAAGGAGGAGGAAGAGACAGTGGCCTTTGGTGTTGCTCAGCACTGCCACAGCTGGAGCTGGCCGGGGGCGTTGGGGTGTTATTTTTTACAGGTTGGCAAGCAGACTTCTCTCTTTTCCCCACCCCCAGCCCCTTCCCGGGCTCTGCCGAGTGTAGATGTGCCAACATGGGTTCCGCTTTTACCACAGCTAATTCTCTTATTTCAAAGAGAGGAAATATCCTCGGACAAATCTGCTTTGTCAAGGTTGAAAACGTTCCACACCACAGATGGTGACCATAAGGTGCAAGTGAGTTTTCAGCTGAACCGGTGACACCCTACCCATTTGCTTCACTGCTGAGGATTTTAAAACTAGGGTTGGGTGGGTTGGGGTTTTTTTGTTATGAGAAGCTGAGCAAGATACTTCTCTCCAAATGTCTCTTCCTCCTGTTAGCTCCTCACTTCCATATTCATGGCACTCCTGCTGCTACTAGCACTGCCATGCGTAGCACCTACTGCAAATTGTCCAGTTCCTGTTGTTAGGATGGCAGTTCCCTTTGGCTTTTGAAAAATTCATTAAGCAAGGGGGTGGAAGGGGCAGCAGAGTCCTGGTATGGTCCAGCAGCCTATTGCAGCAGAGGCTTTTCCCAGGTGTGCCCCTGCGCGCTGGCTTGCAGGGCTTGCAACCAGATGAGCACCTCCACGTTTGTGCAAAAGCAGTTGGTTGTGTGGAGGTGATCTGCTCTCTGCTTGTATGGAGGTGATCTGCTCTCTGGTTGCATTGGGGTGATCTGCTCTCCTCTGGTTGCATTGGGGTGATCTGCTCTCTGGTTATATGGAGGTGATCTGCTCTCTGGTTGCATTGGGGTGATCTGCTCTCTGGTTGCATTGGGGTGATCTGCTCTCTGGTTGCATTGGGGTGATCTGCTGTGCAGCAGCACAAACCTTTCCTGTGCTCAGGGCCATTGTTGTGGGGAGTTTGCCAGCAATGCTGTGGGGATTTTCAGGCCCTTCTACCACGGTGTGAGCTTTGTCTTGTGGACTGACCAGAGCCTGGACAGTAGTGGCGATGGCAGCTTACAATAAGTGGTGCTGTGGCTCTCCTGAGTGCTCTTGACTGAGGAGTTCTGTGTTAATAGGAGAGGACCCAGCTGTGGTGGGCAGCCTGGGTAGCTGGATCTGATTTTTCACTTGTGTCAAATCCCCCATTTCACTGTGATGCCTCTGGTGCTGTTTTGTGGTCCTCACTTCCCCTTTCTTCCTGACTGATTCCTCCCACAAAGAAATATAAAGTTAAAGCTGGGGAAGGGTATAAAGGTTGACTCCAGAAGCAGCCACAGGCCTAAAAGGAAACCTGATTCTGTCTCTGGGAAACTAAAAGAAAAAGTAAAAGTAGGTGGCCAGGTCCTCCCTTCCCGAGGATCTCATCTTCTTTAACAAACTGGCTTCAGGAGGGGACACAAATGACTTCAGCTCCCTAAGGAAGTGATACTGAGTATTGAATGTGCTTTGGAGCAGCTCCTGCAATTCTTCACCCTCCTCGTTTGTGGTAGGTCTTTTTAGGGTGAGTAGCTGTGCACATAAGCTCAGCAGAATTCAAGCTCCCTCTCTTGCTCTCCTGGGGGCTCAATTCAGTGGAAGCAAGCAGAGGTGCCAAGGTCAGAGCTGCTCCATGGCCCACGCAGGGAGAAGCCCAGTACGAGTGGGACCTCCTTGCTTCCCTCACTCTTATCTTTGCACCAGTCCTAGTTATTTCTTCACCTTTGGTGTGTCTCCAGACCACCCCTTCTTCATTTCTCTGCTGTGCCTCCAGACCATGTACTGCTTTCTCTGCTTTGCTCCATCTGAACCAAATGAGGTTCAGCCAGGACAAGTACAGAGTCCTGCATCTGGGGAGGAATAATAAGCTGCACCAGTACAGGCTGGGAGGTGATCTGCTGGAGTGCAGCGCTGTGGAGAGGGACCTGGGAATACTGCTGGAGAACATCCATGGCACAGCAATGTGCCCTTGTGGCCAAGAGGGCCAATGGGGTCCTGGGGTGTATTAGGAAGAGTGTGTCCAGCAGATCAAGGGAGGTTCTCCTCCCCTTCTACTCTGCCCTAGTGAAACCTCATCTTGAGTACTGTGTTCAGTTTTGGGGTCCCCAGGTTAAGAGGGACAGGGATCTGCAGGAGAGGGTGCAGCAGAGGACTACGAGGGTGGTTAGGGGACTGGAGCACTGCCTGGCTGTTTAGTCTGGAGAAGAAAAGACTGACAATTATCCTATTATAATAGATCTTATAAATATCTGAGGGCTGGGGGTTGGGGCTCGGGGGGACAGGCTCTGCTCACTTGCTCCTTGGGATAGGACAAGGAGCAATGGATGGAAGCTGCAGCACAGGAGGTTCCAGCTCAACACAAGGGAAAGTTCTTGACTGGAAAGGTCCCAGAGCCCTGGCACAGGCTGCCCAGAGAGGTTGTGGAGTCTCCTCCTCTGCAGCCTTTCAAGGCCTGTCTGGATGTGTTCCTTTGTAACCTGAGCTCGATTATATGGTCCTGCTCTGGCAGGGGCTTTGGACTCGATGGTTTCTTTCTGTCCCTTCCAGCCCCTGCCAGGTAGGGGTCGGGCTCTACTGCCAAGCAACCAGCAACAGAACAGGGGGACACAGTCTCAAGTTGTGCCAGGGGAGGTTCAGGCTGGATGTTAGGAAGAAGTTCTTCACAAGGAGAGTGATTGGCATTGGAATGGGCTGCCCAGGGAGGTGCTGGAGTCACCGTCCCTGAAGGTGTTCAAGCAAAGCCTGGATGAGGCAGTTAGTGCCATGGTCTAGTTGACTGGCCTGAGCTGGGTGCTAGGTTGGACTGAATGAGCTTGGAGGTCTCTTCCAACCTGGTTGATTCTGTGATTCCATTATTCTGTGACATGATCTGGTTAGCAAAAAGAAGATGGTCTCTGTGCTTACTCCAACTAACCCTATTAAACAGGGAAGGTGTTGTAAATAGATCCTTCCAGTGCTTGAGGAGATGTGCCAACTCTTTGCCATCCCTTATGCAGCTTGTAATTTAAATCTTTCAAAGCTGGAAATAGACTACCAATCATCAAATCCAGCAGCCTAATACTTTGAATATTTTAAATCAGCTATAAATTGCTCAATGAAGTTGATCTAGTCTTAGCACACTTCTCCAGAGATTTAACAGTGCATGATTTAAATGATGATACCACTCTGGGATATTGTGTGGCACATTACATAGATTCAAATAGTCCTGCTCGGCATGCAGGTTTCGTAGCTCAGAGTCTCTCTGCTTTGGCCCAGCAGTAGTTTCTGTGTGCAGTGTTTGATGATGCTAACGTGCAGGAAGCTTAATTGCTGCAGAGTGATTGTTAGCTGGCGTAGGAGTGCATGCTAAGCACGTTCTTCCAGTGCAGATTCGTGACCCTTTTGAAGCTACCTTTACATGGGGGAAGAATTAAATCCATATCCAACGTACGTTACTAAAAACAATGTTAGTGCCATCTTTTGGGCAAGATTTTAAAGCACATAAGTCAAGGAATGTGATGGTCTGATTCTGCAGTACCCATCCTCAAGACCACTTGTACAGCTCACTTCATTTCCAACTGGAAATGCTTAAAAGGAATTAAAACAGCTTTAGGAGGCTTCAGCAGCGATGTCGTTTCGGATTGCAGAGCAGTCAGGCAGTATTAGATGTGGGACTTTTTAACAGCATGGAGTGGTGTTGCTACTTCCAACTTCTGACTCATCAGTAACTCTTGCAGAGTGCTCAAGTGGAGGATTTTTTTTTCTTCCTTTTTTTTTCTTTTGTAATCCAGTAACTTGGTGTTCTGAATGAGTTTACAGTGGAATGCTGAGCCAGTGTTAAGTCTGAGTAAAACAACAGCTTTGATGGCATCTACAGTCATTCAGTTTTTCTCTTCACATATCCTTCAGCTCATCAGGAACTTACTCCTTTAGACTGTTGATTCTGTTGAATACCAAACAGATGACACATCCCAAATACAGGTAATTTAGCTGTTCATAGAATCATAGAATCAACCAGGTTGGAAGAGACATCCAAGCTCAGCCAGCCCAACCTAGCACCCAGCCCTAGCCATTCAACTAAGTGCCTCATCCAGGCTTTGCTTCAACATCTCCAGGGATGTCAACTCCACCACCTCCCTGGGCAGTCCATTCCAATGCCAATCACTCTCTCTGCCAACAACTTCCTCCTCACACCCAGCCTGAACCTCCCCTGGCACAGCTTGAGACTCTGTCCCCTTCTTCTGTTGCTGGTTGTCTGGGAGAAGAGCCCAACCCCACCTGGCTACAGCCTCCCTTCAGGTAGTTGAAGACAGCAATGAGCTCTGCCCTGAGCCTCCTCTTCTGCAGGCTGCACACCCCCAGCTCCCTCAGCCTCTCCTCACAGGGCTGTGTTCTCACCAGCTTTCTTGCCCTTCTCTGGACACATTCCAGAATTTCAACTCTCTATTAAATAGAGATAGTTCACATAATCACCACGGTTGGAAAAGACCTTTAAGATCATCAACTCCAAGCATTATCTAACTCACCCAGGGGCACTGCTGCACCACATTCTTGACCACCATACTTAGATGGCTTTTAAACACCTGTATTGATGGGGATTAGAGAAGTCTCTGGGCAGCCTGTTCCAGTCTTTGATAACCCTTTTAGTACAGACATTTTTCCTGATGTCTGACCCAAACCTCCCCTGATGTGAGGATGCCATTTCCTCTTGTCATAGAATGCTTTTGGTTGGAAGAAGCCTCTGAAGGGGCTCTGGTCCAAACCCCTGCAGTTGTGACTTGTGAGAAGAGACCAACACCCACCCTCTCTCCAACCTCCTTTCCAGCGGTTGGAGAGCACGAGAAGGTATCTCTTCAGCCTCCTTTCCTTGGTAGATGAGATGAAAACCTTGGGATGTGCTCTAATTTCTAGAGCTGCTCTTAAACAAGTGGCCAGCTTAGGAAAGAACAGGATTGGCCTAGTGAAACTGGAGCTTGTGCTTGTCTGTTATGTTCCCCTATTGCTGTCTAAACCCCGCACCATAGGCTTCACACCCACACGCAGGACTTGTTTGTTCTGGGCGTAAGAACAAGGAGTGAATTTTCAGCTCAGGGTGGATGAAAATCTTGTAGCTGGTTTGGTTTTGTTCGTTGGCTTCAATTAATGACCATATATTTGGCGTGTCTCTGTAGCTGGGGAGTCAAACAAACAGCTCCAGCCTGTTTGTGTAAGAGTTTGCATCACCGCACATCTGACAGCCGTGCGCTGCCTTTGCGGCGTCCTCGCGCCCAGCGCATTTATTTGAACTTTCCACCATGTACATGGGATCACACATTCAGACAAACACAGCTGTGTTTATTTCAGGCTGCACAGCTCCAGATTGTAGATGTGTGTCTGGAGCCAGTGGACTGCACATGCACCGTACAGGTTTTTCAAACTCCGAAGGGCTTTGGTGTTTGCCAACCGAACGTCTGAAGTAGCACTGAAGGCTCCCACCTCAGGTAGAGCTGGGTGAAGATAGAAAGGGGAACAGAGTCACAGATTGCATTGGAATGGCATGGACCCTCAAAGGTCATCATGTCCAACTCCTCTGCAGTGAGCAGGGGCACCTCCAATTACATCAAATTGCCCAGGGCCACGTCAAGTCAGATCTTGAATGTCTTTGGGGATGGAGCCTCAACCACATCCCTGGGAAACCTTTTCTGGTATTTTACCAGTCTCATTGCAAAGAACTTCCTCCTGGTGTCCAACCTCAACCTACTCTGCTCCTCTTTAAATCCACTGGAGCAGGCTAGATTTAGATTAGGCACTGGAGAAGAGAAGGCTCCAAGAACACCTTACTGTGGCCTTCCATTATCTGAAGGGGGCCTACAGGAAAGCTGGGGAGGGACTGTTTAGGGTGTTGGGTAGTGATAGGACCAGGGGGAATGGATCCAAGCTAGAGGAGGGGAGATTCAGATTAGATTTTAGGAAGAAGTTCTTCACCATGAGGGTGGTGAGACACTGGAAAAGGTGCCCAGGTGGAAGCCTCATCCCTGGAAGTTTTTAGGGCCAGGCTGGAGGTGGCTCTGGGCAGCCCGATCTAGTGTGAGGTGTCCCTGCTCCATGGCAGGGCAGTTGGAACTGGGTGATCCTTGAGGTTCCTTCCAACTCTGGCAATTCTATGATTCTATTATCAACCTTTTTGTTGCTATGAACCTTTTCATTATGTCCTTCAACACAGTATTCTATTTGCTAAGTACTGCATTGGGTGAAAAGGTTTGACCATCTTTGTTAATCCTTAATATGCATACTCCCGTTTGGCTGGACACAGAGACATGAATGCCATCATTTGTGTGTTGAACTTACAAACCACTCCAGTGGCTTTGCCTTTATCACCCAAAGGTTATGCTGGGTTGCTTACTAAGGCTCTGGTTTTGCTTTTGCTAGTCAGGCAATTAATGTTGCTCGTGTGACTTGAAGTCAGTTGTTTAATGACTTCACTGGTTTCAGATTTGGGCCTAAAGATGTTTCTTTCTTTGCAGTATGAATGAGCAAACCTACTCTTACCAGGCAGAGGAAAGAGCAGCATTGTGTGGTGCGGTGGTGGTCGGTGCTGTGACATTTTAAAGTTGCTGCTGTGGAAATTAAGGCCTTGATGATTCAAAGTCTTGAAATCAGGTGTTGAGTAATCCCCTGGTGTTACTCATGTGATTGGGCTGATCCTGAGTGCCATTCTTTTGTGAGAATACTGGAAAAAGCAAGAACACAGCTCCCTACCTTCAACCTCTCCTGCATCAATACAGGAAGAACTTCACCAAGAGCTGTGTGTGTGCTTGGGCTTTGAATATTAGACTCAAAGTCTAGGTAGGACTGAAGGAGCTAAGCATATCTAGAAACTGAGATACTTCCCCTCAAAAAAAATAGAAGGAAAACACAAAGTTCCATTAGATAAGATCTATTCTTACACTGGTAAGTTAAATGCATTTAAAAATGTCTGTCTTTTCCCTCACCCTCAGCCTGGCTTCTCTTTCAGTCTTAAATGCCTACAAAAAAGGTTTAATAACAGATGTAGTTCTTGCACCTTATGCCCAGGGCTTATGTTGCTGAACTGCAGTTTGTGGAGGTGTCAAGAATGGGTTGGATCCTCTCAATTCAGAGTTCTTGGTCTTTCAGAGGATTATAGAAAGTTGTTCTCTAGGAGAGCTTGGAAAATCCTTTTGTGCTATACTGTGTTCCTGGTGTATAAGGAGCCCCAAAAGAACCTCAAAGACTGGGATAGATAACTCATGAGTACTCACCACTGCAGGAATCCAACAGAGTAAGTCAGTTCACCTCTGGTTCCTGGAGCCAGGACAAGAAGCATTAGTGACTTTAGATGATGTCTGGCCATATATAGTGTTGGTAGGATAATAAGGAGCCAGAAAAACTGAGGTCTCCTGTGGTATGGGGCATGACCATGCATGCATAGCTTTGAGGACCCTTTCCAGCTGGAGTGTCAGACAGGAGGACCAGAGCTCATGCATGTAAAGCCAGAGAAAGGAAAATCAACATGTCCCTGTTGCCTTTTCCCTGCATTAAAGCCTGAGTTATGGAGAGCAGTATTAGGCCCAGTGGCAGAAGAGCCACATTCCAGCATGCAGATGTGATGCAGGAATGCAGATCTGAGCTAACTGGATATAGGGAAACTCCTAACTGTCATGAGTCAACACAGCAGCAAGCCCTCAAAGGCTCCAGAGTGCACAGCTCGTTACGACTGTTCCAAACTGTTTGAGTTAAAGCAAGCTCCAATCCACCTGCCCAAACTGCATCCTCATGACCTAGCTGCTGTACACCTCTCTCTGAATTTCTGGATGCTCTCTGCCTTGAGCCATGTGTTACTATCTGGATCAAAATAAATGCAGAAACGAATCTCATGCTCCATAACTGCTGAATGTGAGAGGACAAGTGTGATTTGGTCACATTTAATGTCCTCCCTGTGCCTGCTTTGCACAGGAATGAACGATTAGGACGCAGTATGAAGCTAGCTAAGAAGAAGGTCATTTGTGTATAATTTATTCTTCCATCAGTGGCATTGAAACAACTCTGGGGTAGAATGGTTGACCTGAAAGTCTTATTATGGGGGTACAAGGGTACAATGAACATCAAAACCCCATCCTCTGTGAAGGATGGAGTAAGCAGGCTTGGGTCTTTGGAGATAAGGTCTGGTAAATACTAAATAATTTTATACATTGAGACAATACTTCTATCTGCCTCCTAACTTTAAATATCCTAATTTAAAGTTTGAGCAAATTCAGTAGCAGAATAATGCTTGGCTGCTTTGATGCTGAAGTAGGAAAATGATGTGGGTAGACACTATATTATAGCACTGTATATTCAAGAGCTGCAAATTTGATAAGGTAATCTGCTTCTTCTCTTCTGTTACTCTTCGCTTGGCAATTAGATTTAAGAAGCAGAATCCAGTTTCCTGATAAAAGTCATTATGTAAAACCCATGAATACATTCATATTGTGAATATTAGGGTCATCTTGTAAAAACTGCAAAACTAGCTTGGCAAATCACAGTTATTTTTGTTAGACCTTTGCTTTTGCTTTGCTTTTTCTCTTCATATGTATGTTCCTGGTTTCAGATGACTGGTACAGTACAGTTTGCATTTCAATAGCATGAGATAAGCCTTCTCCTCTCCCCCCCTCCAGCCTAAAAAAGTATCATTTTATAAATAATATTGAATAATGTCAAGTCTTAGAGGTAGCTCTGTGAATAACCCAGCAAGACATTTGATACAGAAATGCACTTAACTAGGCATCTCAGAAGATTGCTTATGAAAATAGTAGCAACATTTGTTAAAGGAAGCAGCCTGGGCTTGATAAATGAACCACCAAACTCCAGCAAACGGCCTGCCACTAGGGCTGCTTGGCACTTGGAAAGACAGCTGTGGGGTGTGCTGCTCCAAGTTACCTTGCTGGGAGTGTCTTTAGCAGCTTTAAGCTGAAATCGAAATTGTGTGGTAAGAAAGCATAGCTGGCAGGGCAAACCCTGTTTGGTTTTACTTCTTAAGAGCAGATTTAGGGGCAAAGCCTGTGTAGTGGGGAGTGCAGGTGGAGCAAACCCTCTGCTTCCTTTGTCTTCAGCAAGAGCCACTCAGAAGCCATCATCCTAATACTGTACACCTTTGAGAATCAGGGGGCTGCTCCAAGAACAAGACTTTCACCTCCCATACTAGAAATAATGCAACTTTCAAGGCCTGAGCTTAGAGGTTTCCCTCAGAGATTACTCAGAAGCCAATGATTGCCTGCACACCTTGAGCTTAGAGGGCAGCCAAAAAAAGGATGCAAGAACCTGGTTGAAAAGCCCACAGGCCAGATCCATACAGAACTACCTGGTGAACCAGTGACCTGAAGATTATTCCATTCCACTCTGTTCTATTCCATTCTATTCCATTCCATTCCATTCCATTCTATTCTACTTTGTTCTATTCCATCCTACTCTATTCTCTTCCACTCTATTCTCTTCCATTCTGTTCTACTCTATTCTCTCCCAT